>NC_039253.1:1125635-1400912 GCF_003368295.1 Carassius auratus
TTTCGGGTGCACTTTGGGAGAAAACCGATTAATACTTTTTGTACTATTTTGCTTAAAAAGGTGTACTTGCGCAATACTTTTTCATGCCACTTTGTTTGATATTTTGTTATATAAACAGGATTCATATTCATCTTGAAGTGTGGTTTAAGTGTCGACATAGTTTTCAGGGCCACTTTTAATGTTTGCCACTCAGTGTTTTTTTATATTTGCCAAATATAAAGCATGTTTGAACGCAGCATGCGGCTGTGGTCCAAAGGCCAGACAAGTCTAGTTTTCTTTCACTAGCTGTGGCTTCCAGAAAGTACTTTGTCATCTTGTTCTGAAATCTTCATTTTATTTGGCTGACCCCGTATTTCTAGTTGAAGCTCTGAAAGACAACTAGCGCAAAGTGAACAGGATATGAGCAGCGTGGTCACACTTTTAAACTTAAATAACCTTTTGTGTTATTTCTTTTAAGGTAAAGAGCAACAACACTCTTGGACAAAAAACAGAAGACCAAACTGAAGGTGCCCCACTTGAGACCAGTTTTGTGTTTGGACAGAACATGAGGGATAGAGCAAAGTTTTGATTCATCTGCATCCGATGACAAAAATAAACTACTTCAGTGCAAATATGTAGGAGATATTATTTTATGATTATTTTGTCCTTTTTATGTATTTTAAATATAGATCAAGTTATCATTTACCTGTATCACCCAGCCCTAATTCCGAATAATTCTTGATCAAGTTCTGACTTTTAGTGAGAAATAGTTCTGGCTTCTGTGTTGGTGTTTCGTCTTGTTGATTGAAAGTATAAGTGTGTTTTCTGCAAGCTGGGCACCAGCTGTGTCTCATCCAAAAGTGGTGATTCAAAGGAAACAAATTACTTTTTGCAGTATGTCACTTCCAGGTACTGCATCTGAAATGTTCATGTTAATATTTAAAGAAAATTTTACAGATCCCCTCGGGCAGAGATGTGTAACTTTCCTTGGAATCAATATTGTTTCTCGTAGTGCACAAAAACCTTGACTGCAGCAATGCCAACAGCGTGAAGTTTGTCTTTGGGCAGAACATGTCGGATCGTGTCTTGGTAAAACTGTAAATTCTGTTCGAATCTTTGATGTGTTTGTCATGATTGGCATGGTCAGGTTATAATAGATCACAGTTCCTGACATGTTTATGTATTGCATGCTTATAGGCAATGCCAAAACTCAGCACTGAACCTCCAGGGGCAGCAAAGAGCCTCAGTCAGAGATGGGCCTGTTCAGTCAGATTTCCTCCTCACATGATCAAACTCTGGAGAAGGGTATGTGATTTTTGACTTTTTGTGACTTTTATTTTTTTTTAATCTTACAGAGTCTTAAAAACAAACCAGAAGTGGCAGGATGTTAATAAAATAGCATAGAATGCTTAACATATACATACATATATGTGTTTTTTAGCAAATCTATGCACTCGTGTGTGTGTTTTTCAAAGCGACTTGCAATTTGTCATAAGAGTCCACAACTGTCTTTATGAATAAATTAAATCTAACCCATCAGGTATCTAATGTCAAGAAGATTTTAATACGAAGTTCTGTTCATAACATTCTAAAAACAGTAATATTGTGAAACATACAATGTTACATTGTTTTCTGTTTGAATATATTTTAAAATAGTTTAATTCTGTGATGCAAAGTTGAATTTTCAGCATCATTCCTCCAGTCTTCAGTGTCACATGATACATCAGAAATCATTCTGATATGCTGCTCAAGAAGCATTTCTGATTATTATTGAAATCAGTCGTGCTGCTGCAGATTTTTGTGGAAATCTTAATGCGTTTTTCTCTGAATGAATAGATAGTTCAAAGAAACTGCATTTGAATCCTTTTTTAATAAAGTCAGTAATATCCCTTAATTGTACAAAGATAATGGTACGGTTCTTGTTCTCCTTTATTTTCACAGTATCATTTTCTATCCACTGCCTTAAGCAATTGAAGCTCATGCTGTGGTTTTTTAATGTGCTGTAGGTGACAACATGAAGAGTCTCTGGAGGAGTCGGCGGCGCGACACGAAGCACACAACCCCACAAGTGTTTATAGAGCAGGTTGGAGGTCAGGACAGGAGAGGAGTCTGAGAGCAATGTGCTGCAGGTGAGAGCAGCGCACACATCTGATCCATACAGGCCAGCTTCACAAACACCTGAGAGGATGATGCTCTCTGCCGTGTGTTTTCAGATGCAGTGTAAGCTGTTTGTGTTTGAGCTTGACATCTCAGTCATGGCTGGAGAAAGGATGTGGAGTGCTCAGGCTCAATGACATGGCGTCCGCTGACGACGGCACCTTACAGTCCAGACTGGGTAATGCACAAAGGCCTTGGTCGTATAACCTTTGCACTTCAATATTTACTGCGAATTTGCCATGGAGTTCTGATAGTGGCCATTCATTGATATCAAAAGGAAAATTTAATCCCAAAAGTGAAAGTTTTGTCATAATGTAATTAAAAGATATATTTTTTTTTATCTTGAAAAAGATCACGTGCAGAATATCGAACATTTAATATACTCTACCGTTAATGTTTCTGAAAGAAGTCTTATGCCAACCAGGGCTGCATTTATTTGATCAAAACACAATTAAACCAGTAATACTGTGGAATATTACCATTTAAAATATAACTGTTTTCTATTTGAATACACTTTAAAATGTAATGATAAAAAGAAAGTTCAAAAGAATAGCATTTATTTAAAGTAGGAATCATTTGTAACATTATGAGTGTCTTTACTGTGACTTTTGATCATTGCTGAATTAAATATCTATTTCTTTAAAACTCATTCTGACCACCAACTTTAGAACAGTAGTGTCAAAATCACTCTTTGTTTTTGTTTATATGGAAAACAGAAGCTTAGCATTTCTGCTTAAACATATCTTTGAATTTCATGAAAAAAGAGGAGTCACATGAGTTTGGCATTGGATGAACTATAACTTCATACACAGCAGCTTGAATTACTGGATGTTTGTGTAAAGCAATAGTTATACAAAACATTCACTAAAAACACCTCATTTTCATTAGACTGTAGATGAGGCCACTTGCAGATTTTGTGACTGACACAAGGGGGTGCTATTTCTTCTGTTTTATCTGTTTTGAGTGCTGAAGTTAGTGGCTGATGCTAGCAATCTCAAAATAGACAAATGCTGGACAGTTTATTGAATTGTTCCTACATATCAGCCTGTATTAAACATTTATTTAGCAAAAAATGGCACAACACACCTTTTTTCAGGCACTAGTTTAGAAAAGAGAAATCTTTAGTGTTCTTGTTTACTGATAGGCAGCTGATCACAGTGTTTTTTTTTTTGTCTTGCAGTCATGCGGACTCAGGGAAGTCTTCGAGTGATCCTCAACACTAAGCTTTGGTCTCAGATGCAAGTGGATAAAGCCAGTGAGAAGAGTCTCAGAATAACAGCTATGGACACAGAGGAGCAGGGCGTCAAAGTCTTTCCTCATATCTGTAAGAATGCACCCAGTGATTATCATATGATCAGCTGATTTGAGTCAGTCAGTGTTGTGTTGCTCGTCTCATCTCTCAGTCCAGCTCTAAGGACACTGCGCAGCTCTTTGCAGCCCTGCACCATCGTATCCTGGCGCTGCGGAGCATCAGCGGACAGGAGTGTGACAGCCAGCCGGTTATCCGCTTCAGCGACGACGACGAGTCCCGCACGCCCCCCACAGCTGCCACCCCTGCTCCAGGTAATATCTCATATTGGTATCAAGTTCATGGTTGTTATCTGCACTTGTAAGATGCAAATCAAAAATATTTTGTTGATATGATATGTGTATGTGTGTGTGTATATATATGTGTGTGTGTGTGTATATATATATATATATATATATATATATATATTGATTGAGAGAGAGAGAGAGAGAGATATTATTTTTTATTTATTCTTTTGAAAATTAAGTTTTTTTTTTTGTTCACAATTGGTAATTTATTTAACAATACATTAAAAATACTATTGCATTACTTCAATTAATCTTTTCAATAATATGCATATTTTAATTTAATTAAATATTTATTTTATGTTTTTGGCTGGCGTAAATTCAAAAACATCCAGGAAATATTGATATCATAATAAAGAAAAGAAGTCTCATTAAAATAATAAAATGTCTAGTAATTTGAAAATCTTTTATTTTTGTCTCTTATCATTTATTAGTAATAATTATTAATGATATATATATATTGATTGATTGATTGTCCACCAAATCAGTCATTTTGGACATTTTTTTTCATTTGTTTTTATCTCCTTATATATATGTGTGTGTGCATATTTTTGTATTTATTATTTGTTTGTCTTTGTTATTGTCTGTGCATTGCTCATTTAAACCATTTTTTTTTCAGGTAATCCAGAGGCAGGTGTGTGTCCATCCACAGGTGACACACAGTGTTAAGTCTGCTGCTGATGTTTATCCCACAATGCCTCACTGCAGCCCTCTGATCCCCTCAAATACTATGCAGGTGTTTTTTCTCCTTCAGGTGTACTGTAGTCATGTGTTCAGCTGGTTTTATTGATTGCATTTTAACAGCAAAACAGCTCATCTTCAGGACTGGACACATAACACTCTCAAAGTCATCATATTGATGAGAATGAGAGGCTCTTAGTGTTTTAGTAAACCGAATTTCCTTTCTAAATGTTGTGAGACTTAATTACTCCATTCCCTGCTGAGTGTGCACAGAGTAGAGTTTGTTGTCTCATCTCATCTTCCATCACGGTTCAGCTCAGTTTCTGCTGTGTTGTTAAAATCACTTTAGATCTTTAGAATTTACTCTCTTTTACTTAAAGGAAAAGTTCAGCTATAAATGAACATTCTGTTGTGACTCTTTTGTAGTTTCAAAGCTGAAAAAAGAAATATATTTTTGAGGATTCTGGGTTTGGATGTGTAAACAATGACAGAGTTTTTTATTTTTGGGGTGAAATGTTTCAGCTTTTACATATCATTGCAGTGAGGTTGACCATTGTACAGACACTTACTGTAAATTATTCTCCAGTTTCATTGCAATAGTACCTTTTCACACAGTATATTTTTATGAATATGTACTGTACATAGTTTAGGATCAAAAGTTTTATAGCAAAATGTTTTATTAAGGACATTAATAACTATCATTACATGTGTTCTGTATTGTCTGTACTACCGTAATACTATATACAGTGTTTTTAATTTAAATGTTTGTCGTTTCTCTTATTTAACGGATATTTGTTAAAAAAAATATATAGGAAAATAGTTGGACAGGATATTTTACGTTTTGTGATTGCGCAGCTGTAGAACTGGCCTGTCGGGGTGAATCTCACAGAATCTGTCAGGGTTACATTTCACACTAAAATAAAACCATTAAAGGAATGGTTCAACCAAAAATTGACTCAAAATGTAGATGAGTTTGTTTCTTCATGGGAACAGATCTGGAGAAATGAAGCATTCATGTAGCATTCCATCATTTGCTCACCAGTGGATCCTCTGCAGTGAATGGGTGCCGTCAGAATGAACGTCCAGACGTGCAGTTTTTTGCTTCACAATACATTAACTGATGGACTGGAGTAGTGTGGATTATTATGATGTTTATTTCAGCTGTTTGGACTCTCATTCCGACGGCACCCATTCACTGCTGAGCATCCTTTGATGTTTGAGTCATTTTTAATGTGTGTATGAACTGTTCCTTTAAGAGGGTTTGCACTGTGATCTTATTTTTCTACATAAAATTCATCCAACCTCAATTTTCAGCCTACTTTAGTATGAAAGAAATGCATCCTAATTATTGAAATTAAAATGTTATTAAATTGAATAAATCAGGGTAGTATTTCTGCTTAATTTTTCATAATTTGATTGAAAGAAAAAAAGCCATTTTGCCTAGACAGGATGTTTTTACTCCATCTTATGTCATAATTGTCAATTCATCAAAATATTATTAAAATAATGCCACAATACTAAACACATCAGCAGAATTAAATTAGGCTTAATTTATATAATGTTGTATATACAATTCGATAATATTACAGTAATTTGAATAAATAATTATTTTAAACAAAAGTTCATTTGAATTTTAAGTGAAATATGACTTTCTTTTTGAGAGAGAATTGCGTTTTTTTTACAGATTAAAGGGTTTTTAAGAAGCAAAACCTGATTCATCATAAGTTATAGAAGACTTTTGGTCAGCTAGTGTGGCTCATTACACATTATTGTAACCTAATTATTCATATTATAATATAATCACAAATTATTGTAATATAATTGAATACTAAATTTTATATAATTAAATAAAATATGCAGTTATATTACAATAATTTTAATAAATTATGTTTTTCTTTTGATGAAATGTAACCTACACTATATACATTTATTTATTTTTGTGAGATTTGCCCTTTTATACAGTTTCTTGAAGAAACAAAAGCTGCTTGATCTTAAGTTGTAAAGGCAGTTTGTCAGCTAGTGTGGGCCAGATATCACTCATGAGAAACCTGTGACTCTGACCCAGTCCCTCTCTGCTGCCGAATCTCCTCAGTGCACTGCCAGTGATAGGTACTCGAGTGTAGCATATTCACAAAATGTGGAAATAGAATGACTGTTTCTGTCCACACATGCAGTTAAAGAGAACTCTTCAGTTCTTCACATTTAGTCATTTTACTATAGGATTTTTTAAAATTATTATTCAATATTGTTACAAATAAAACAAGCTATGTAGATATGTTGGTCAATATATTAAATTAGTCTTTGTTAAAAACTTAGTGAGATAAAAAAATATATATTTTTTGTCCTGTTTGCAGAGGATATAGTGTTTATAGCAACTATAGCACTTAATAGTTGTTCATATTTCAGTTGTACCTGCATTACATTGTCGTTTCGCTTCAGAATGAAGGTGTTTCCATAGAGTAAGATGTTTCCCGTCAATATGAAAGCACTAGCATAGCTAAAGGTTTACAAAACAGATGTTTGCTGAGTGCGAGTTGATTGCTGTAAATGTCAGTAAATGTTTACATTCAATGTGTTGCAGCAGATGTCCTGTAGGACACACTACTTCTTGTTTTTTATGTTCTTTTTTTGGGTTGATTTGTGTAGACCTCAGATAGACTGTGAATGCGCCCGTGCTATTTCTGGTCCAGACTAGCTCAACTGCACTGGTCTTGTGGTTTAAATATACAATTTAGCTCTGGTGGAAGCGTTTGGAGATCGTTTAGAAGGGCTAGGCTGCTTCTGGACCATTGATTTCACTGGAATAATTGTCTTTTTTGTTCAAATATGTAATGGTGGTAAAATGTCTATATATAGTTGGTCTGTTCTGTTTTCCATTGACCATGTGACAAGTTATAAAACTCTGGAATATGCAAATAATTTAGATATTTCGTTTTTTCCTGTTTTTCATTTTTATTCATTATTCATCCAGGATCTTTTTTTTTTCCCCCACTGGGAAACTATATTGTATTCATGTTTGCAATTAAATTTATTTAGACCATTCCACTATTCCACCTGCACATGTCTGTTGTTTCTGAATTATGAAATATGATTCTGCTTCTAATTTACATCATTCTGTCAATTGGAAACCGTTGATTGTTGTTTCATAAAGTCTCTTCTTCCATTGTCTGCACTCTGTAAACTGGGTAATATTGTTTCTCAGTTAGTAATATTTAGTTCTTAACTGTGTTTGCTGTTCAGGTAGCAGTTTACTGAAAAGTGGACATCAGTAAACAATCACACAGTCGGGTCATGAAAACTGTGATACAAAAATTGGGTCTGTGGAGTAACTTGATTATTTTCTTTTTTGACTCATAATTTCAATGTAATATGCCTAGTCTGGCCAACAACATGCTATTTTCTTCATAAGGTTAGCCTCAAATATGAAAACATTTATAAAATAAAATAATAAAAATAAATTATATTTATATATATTAATTTTTCCCATTAAAATAAGATATATATAACATTGGTGGTCAGTTAAAATGTCCTTTGACAGAAGAAGAAAGCATACATGTTGGTCACATGGTGATGTGATGAACCATTTTTAGAGGTTTTTTCTTTTTAGTGACATAGATGATTAATTTTATGGACAAAATAAGTAAAATGTAATATTAAAATATACTACAATAAAATATTTTCTTCAAGAAAATTTTTGATTTTTTTTTAAATTTCTTAAGTATTAAAATTAAATTAATTAAAATAAGCTGCAGTATATGGAAGATGTCTGGTCGGATTTCGCGGGAAGTGACACATTTACGTCACTCGTCTTTGCTTGGTTACGTATGTCACGTGTGTAAACAAAGAGAAGAAGGTCCGAGTATTACAACGCAGGTTTATAACCAATGAGAAGAATTGTTATCAGTAAATTGTTTAAAAGTTTACACGCAAAGGGGAAGGTGAGGTGGTTTCAGAGATGGCTTAAAGGATTTAAAACCGACCCAGAGATGGACTCTTTCTTGCTCGACAGGTAAGACAGGTCAGGTGTAGCAGTCGATTCTGTTCCCCTCGGAATGTCTGTTCCCCTTTACGCAAACATACTACAATTCTTACGTAGTTGCCGAGTTACTATCAAGGGGCAAGGAACTCGACCGGAAGTTGAAGTCGGGTGGGGGCTGCCATCTTTTAGCAGAACTTCACTTGCGTTAGCATTCCCATTGACTCCCATTCATTTTGGCGTCACTTTGACAGCGAATAACTTTACATCTGAGGCGTTTAAAGACTCTGTTTGTCCATTATTTATTTCTAAAGATACACGAAAATGTATAAAGGGCTCCATTACCTTCTATGTTACATTATGGCCCTGTAGAAACAGTTTTTGTAAAAAATAGGCTAACGATTGCGTCATAACCACTCGGCTCTCTGTCGCATTACCGTACAGACAGGAGGAGAAGCTCGCAGGCAATTAACTTAATATGGCGTACTGGCGTTACATTTTAAAATACTATACAAAATAATTAATCAGATTACTTACTCCTGCTCACTCACGACAAAGAACTCCCCGCTCAAGTTCGCCGTCTCTCCAAGATTAACGATGGCAGTTTGCACTCACAGCTACTAGAAGATTTACATCTGTCAGACAGGTTGCTGACGTCGTCAAGCTTCGTTTGAGTCTGCGCGTCAGAAACGGAAGTGCTAAAAAACGCTAAAACTGGGCTTCATTTGTCTCAATTGAGTTCCAATGGGGTCGCTGTGTCCATTTCTTTTACTGTCTATGGTTACTATGCGTACGATCAGAACTAGCGTGCGCAAGAAGCGTGACTGGATGTACGGCAAGTCAAATATTTCAAATTACCGTCCTAAATCTTAAACTTAAAATAAATTTAAGACGAGAGGTTTTTCAACTTGAAATGTAAAAACACAAGACAAAAATAACGGAACAACTGCAAGATGAATAAAAAAAAAGAACATAAACGGGAGCGGGAGAATAATTTTACTATGCTGCAGTGTAGCAAGAAATTTGTCCCTTTTTGCTTTCCTTACATCCAGGTGTGTTTGGTGTATTTGTATGCGGGAATGTTGCCAAATCCGCGGAATTTAGGCTACTTTGGAATATGTTTGATTAACTATTTGGTAGGGTTTATTACACGGACCTGGCAACCCGATGGGAAACAGACATTTCGAGGGGAACAGAATCGACTGCTACACCCATAGACACCGGCCTATGGAAATAGAAAGGCAGTGTTTTTTTGGCAGTGCTTTGGGGCTAAATCTCTTTATTGTTATTTTTTATTTTTATTTTTTTTTTGGGTGCACAGATACCCCTCAAACCAGCATTTTAATTCTCGCCGAAGAGCTGAACTCAAGCTCAACTCACATATAAAATAAAATTAGTTTTAGGCGTGAAGCGCTACAGCAATGGTCTTTGGTTTGTAGGAAACGAACGTGATCTGAGGCGCACAGAAAACATCAGACCGCTTGATGGCGCAATTTACTAATTAAAACCGAGTATTCTAAAGAGCCATGTAATTATATCTGTCATGGGATATTTGATTGATTATAGTCTATAATTTAACTTTGGTAATGATTGAATATCAGTATGAGTAATGTTATGTCACAGTGTGGTCTACATGCAAGGTCAAATCCACTGTTTTCTTCCATTCTCTCAAGTTTTAATGGTTAAAAGGTCAAAGCCATTTTGAGCAAGTTATTTTAGCTAATTGATGTTTGGGAGCCTTTTGTAAGCTAATTATAGCTTCATTCATACCATAACTACATGGTTTAGAAACACAAGCATCTATTTGACAGTTGGCTTTGTTAACTAACACAAACAGCCAACAGAATAACAACAGATATTGACTGCATTCTGTTATTCTGACAAACTACAGGTAAAGTGAAGGGATTTAACGTTTAAGCACTCTGCCATTTTGTTGAGATTTCATATTTATTGCTTAACTGCTCATATAGTTCATATGGTGGATTTAAATAATTGGACAATTCTGGACACACACTCAAAAGCATGAGTCACACAAACTGGTTATCAAACCATATGATATTTGCAAACAAATGATCCAATGCAGCAATCCCAAAGTGGTTTTCAATCAATGCATGAAGACAGTTCCCTGGAAGTTCAACCCGGTGCTCTATCAAAGATTACTGAAGAATGTTTTACAAGAAAATACTATTTAAGTCTTTGGTAGGGACTTGTCATAGTATACCTGAATTCTGTATTTAAACAATTTCACTACATGCTACTGGACTAAACACCACTGAAAACACCTTGACCCCAATCAAACCTGGTTTGATATTTTCTTATTTAGTGCAACAATGTCTTTTTAAAAACAGGATAAAGAACAAATACAATTTCTTTCTGTAAATAACAAAGTAGTGACTGAAATGCATGTACAAATCTAGCAGGAATGATCCTGAACTGCTTGGTTTGACGTGTGAAATCATCTTTGTGCTTCTCCGCTGGGGCGTTTCTGTAATTTTCCACAGCTCTTGAACTCGTCACTCATTCTGGACAGCTTCAGTTGAGTTTATTTTAACAGAGAGGGTGTGATGTGTCAGTTTTGGTGTGCTGTGAGGTCTGCTATCGGCCCAGAACGCCCTTGCATGCGTGAGGCCATGAATTAATGAAGCATTTCAGATGATATGTGACGAACACTTTCCTAGAAACCTTTCAGAAGAAATAAAAGCATCTCCTGTTAACAGCTTTAGGACAACAAACACCAGCGTTCTAAGTGCAGAAAAGCAAATTCTTCATAAATATACAATATATCACAAAATTCCATGTCATGTGGCGAGTTTGAAGTTAACACAAGTTAATACGAACTCCCGAACTGACTCAAATGATTCGCGAACCCGCTCCGAGCTCCCGAACTGATTCAAATGATTCGCGATCCCCAAACTGACTCAAATTTATCGCTAATCCGCTAAGAACTCCCGAATTGACGAAAATGATTCGCGAACCCACTACGAACTCCCGAACTGATTCAAATGATTCGCGTTACCCAAATTGACTCAAATGATTCGCGAACCCGCTATGAACTCCCGAACTGATTCAGATGATACGCGATCCCCAAACCGACTCAAATGATTCACGCTCCATACTCCGAACGCCACTATTCGCTCCGAACTCTCGAATTGACTCAAATGATTCGCGAACCCGCTCCGAACTCCCGAACTGACTCAAATGATTCGCGAGCCTGCTACGAACTAGCGAACTGATTCAAATGATTTGTGATCCCCAATCCGACTCAAATGATTCGTGAATCCGCTCCGAACTCCCGAACTGACTCAAATGATTCGCGATCCCCAAACTGACTCAAATGATTCGCGAGCTTGCTACGAACTCCCGACCTGATTCAAATGATTTGCGATCCCCAAACTGACTCAAATGATTCGTGAACCCGCTACGCATTCCCGAACTAATTGAAATGATTCGTGATCCCGCTCCGAACTTCTGAACTGATTCAAATGATTTGTGATCCCCAAACTGACTCAAATGATTCGCGAACCCGCTCCGAACTCCCGAACTGACTCAAATGATTCGTCATCCCGTATCGAACTCCCAAACTGACTCAAATGATTCGCGACCCCATTTTCAATCTCCAAGGTGAATGTTATAACAGCACACTCTTAGAAAAAAGGGTTCATTGGGGTTCTATATAGAACCATAGGGTCCTTTACTCAACTCAAAAGAAGCTTTTATGCTAAAAAGGTTCTATAATGACAAGAAAGAACCCTTTTGGCACAAAGGCTCTTTAGGCTATTGTTCATTCATATATTACATTATTCTGCAACATTTTTGTATTTGTAATTAAATTATTGTTTGTAGTAACTTAATATCACATTTGAATCATGCTGATTTTGGGAGAAAAACTGAAATGGCACTCTTCGTGTGATATTGATTAACTACATAAAATGATATAAATATATTCATTTTCTAACCCCCATAACTTGAATTTTGTGATCATTCACATGCATTCATAAATGCATTTGAATACACCGAATAATGCAGTGAAAGAACGCACTCAAAATGCACATGCGCACTAGTATGACTTCATCATGTAACTTTACATTAGTCTAGATGCGTGCACTTTGTCGGCACGATTTGTTTAGTTTTTTAATGTACCTGATAATGTTAAAAGGCACATCATTAAAAAAAAAAAAAAAAAAAAAAACCGGCCCCTTACTTACAGCCTTGTTTGCTGCTCTTTTATTTCATTCTTTGAATTTATGTGAAATTATGTACTGCAACTAAACAATTTAGCTTTAGCCTATGGATTACATTTTTTTATCTGTTGAACACCAAACATAAACAAAAAGAAGTAATAAACTCATTATTTTCATTAATTTTACAAAGTAAACAATTTGTTTGCATTTGCGCGAGCATGTTCACGCAGCGTTGTCTCGCGAGTGCAGTACACGTTTTTGAATTCCAACGGTCGAGAAGAGATTGATTCCCGTCTGGTGATTTAAATTGATGTTCTGACGGAAATATTGTTGTGGTAAGTCAGATAAATATATTTTTTTCAAGTAATTTACTTTTTATAAGCTTTAAACCCATTAGTAATTACAACGGATTAACACTAAAACACGAAAGAGCCTGAACCGCGACAGTGTCACAAGTTGCCTTACATCGGTAAGTTTTGTTGTGCTTGTTGCAAACTGTTAGAGTTTGTGTTTTCTGATCCTAAGCTTAGTTTTTAACTGCAGATAGTGCTCTAAGCTAGTTTTTGACCGCACAGTCAAATGGTTATGAATAACAGTCCTAGAACAGAACAGAAAATCCATACAATCTGCAGTATGAGACATATGCCCAAATCAAGTTTTTTATTATTCTTGACATCCATGAATAAAAGTCATGTGTTTTTTATAACAATAAAGGTAAACAAGTAAATGGTGACAGATTGTTTTGGGGGTGAATGAATGCTTTAATTCTACTGATAATTGATTTTCAGTTATTTGTGCTATGTCACTTCTAAATATTTTTTACTTAAATGAACTGTCTTTTGCTCATTTCAGCAAACAAAAACATGCAAGACTGCAAACTTTCCAGTACTTCTGTACTGATAATCCGGTTTCCACCCAGTCCCAGGAGGTTTGTCTGTTTTATCCTTCTTCACTAAAATGTCTTAAAATTGCTTGGTTATTGACCAGTAATGCTAGAAGATTGTGATAAATGCTGAACTACGTAAAAAGCCCTATTCGGACGTGACTAGATTCTTACCACCCAATTCGGACGGGACTAACATCTCCGTGTTTATTACAGAGGTGGGAGGGTCAGATTTGTGCATCTGGGCGTCACAGAGATCACGCGGTCTGTAATACCATTAGTATTATTACACAATAAATACTAAATGGCTAGTATAGCTAAACCATGTAAATGTGTGGTTCCTTTAGGCTAAACCTACCGTATGTTTAATTTTTATAAAGGTACATATGTAACTGATTGTATAAATGAACGTGAGTAATCTTACCTGATGCTGATATTACAATAGCCGGTAACAGTTTACGTGATCTTGCTCTTGATTTTATTATTTTATTATTTCTTTGCCTGAAAGCAAATATCAAACATCCGTGCGGTAAGAGCATCTACGGTAATTCACGTTGGACAAAACACACAAGGAAACGCGTTGTGAAATAAAATATCACCGGCAATCACAGACATTCGCATTCGGACGAGATTCATTTTCTCAGAGGATCACAGAGTTTGCTGAAAAACTGTAGGTCATTTGCTCTGGAATTATCACAGAGGTTGTGTGAGAAAAACACAGACCTGGTTTTCTTTACTTGGTCTTAAAAAGGTCCTAGTAGTCTGAAATTTATTTTTAAAACCTACAGAAACCCAATGCAACCCTTTAAAATATTTCTTCTTCTTGGGCCACAAAAACATGACTTCACAGATGTGAATTTTTACCTTATTTTTTGTTCTTCCAGACACAATAAGCTGGTTGAAGCCACAGTGCCACATTTTGTTTCTGTCCCTATGTTTATGGCTGCAGATCTCTGAAATGCACATTTGTATACATGGACATAATCATACTCGCTGAGTGTAATGAGTATGTGTGCAGCATCTCTCAGCACTGATTGTGGGTTTCCTCACTGTTCCTTTTCAAAACAAATGTGGTCAACCACAGAAAATGTTCCCTGGATGAATCACCGACAGTGATGATGATAATCACCCTCACCATTAGCAAGCATGTGGTGGAATCTGTTCAATTTTCACATCCTTTTATTTATTCACTTTGGATTCTTTATTATGTCGGCTGTTCTCTACTGAATCAAATAAATGGAGTATATTTCACTGTAATTTAAATAAATCTCTATTTTAAATAAATCCATAATCTAGCTATTTTTCTCAGCTCTTTGTTTTATGAGATGTGGCTCTTGTTTGGTTAAAATTCCAAAAGTGTTTTGGAATCATTTCATCCTTGATTCACATGCTAAACTGAGTCATTTCTAATCAACTAAATATTAGCAGACATGCACAAAGCTGTGACTGAGTAATAAACATTTTTTGCATGGCAGTTTGATGAATCACTCTTATTGGTCACACAAGCAGATTTTCTGACGTCTTCATGAATTTTTTTGTTTTTTGGAAACAACAACAACAAAAGATTTATACAAGCTTAATCCAAATTAACTTCTGAAGTGGTTTGAAACTGAGATTTTTGTTAATGTTCAAGACAGATCTGATATATATATATATATTATGGGGCGGCAGTGGCTCAGTGGTTCATGTAGGTTGTCTACAAACCGGAAGGTTGGTGGTTCAATCCCCGGCTCCACCTGACCAAGTGTCGAGGTGTCCTTGAGCAAGACACCTAACCCCAGCTGATCCCGACGAGCTGGATGGCGCTTTGTATGGCAGACACCGCCGTCGGTGTGTGAATGTGTGTGTGAATGGGTGAATGTGAGGCAAATTGTAAAGCGCTTTGGATGGCCATGTGGTCTGTTGAAAGCACTATATAAATGCAGTCCATTTACCATATATATATATACATACATACATACATACACAGAATTTTACAATATTTTTTTTGTGTATTTTTCATAGTAATAAACTTCTATAAATGTCTATTAGTTTTTCACTTTATACACTTCCTTAAGTAATAATCTGGCTTTTTAAAAAAAGATACCAACTTGAGTGCTCCAAAGCAATCAGAATTTGCAACAGTTTAAGTCGGAAATTTCATTTTAGGTCTAGGCTCAAAATCTGGTTAACATAACAAAATATTATAACTATTCCATATATATATACACACACACACACACAATCACTGCTGTTTTTTTTTTTTTTGGTTCCTGCTTAAATGTCCTACCTACAGCAATATTTGCCCCAGTTTTCCATATTTTGTTTTGTACAACAAATGTGTTGGATACAGCCCTTGTGAAAAGCTTAATAATTCTCAAAGTTGTGGACATGCTAGCAAAAGTGGCTACGGTCTAAAATAAAAATTTTTTTTTAAAGCAAACTTATATTTTGATGCTCTTGCTTTTCTCCTGCAAAAGTTTTGTAACAGAAATAAAATAAGGCGGGAGGAAAACCTATACTGTATTTCAGTGCCTTTGGAAGAAAATATTAAGTTACTCAGGGTAATGTGAGAAAACGCAAAGTTTTACAAGAAAATGCCATTTCCTTGAAGAACGCAATACTTTTGCGAGAGAGCACAAACGTTTTGCAAGGAAATGCAAAGTTACTCAGGATAATGTAATACTCTTGTTAGAGAATGCAAATGGTTTGCGAAGGAATACAAAAGCATAGAAATAAAATTTCCCCTCTGATCTCATATTTTTTCCATCGCTCTCTTATAGGAGCTCTTCATGGCTATACAATAGAGAACAATTAACATGCAAAAAACTTTTTTTTTCAAGAAGTGTTACATAATTTTCATGCTGAAGTTCTCTTGAGACCGAATCAGACAATCTGAGCTCATAAGAGTGTGTTTTCAACCGAGACATTCTCATGCACAGCTTAACTCAGTGATCACTTGAACATGAGAAGAAAAGCGAGCACCAAGCCTTGATTTCATGTAATCGAATCCAGCTCCTTCACCGGAAACAATGACTCCCGACGTGTTTAGTCTGTCTGGCTTCACCCGAGTGACCCACTCAGATGGCCAGTGAGATTCAGACATTGTATAATGATAGAATAGAGTCAAGGCCTGGCAGTGATAGATGATGTTTGTGTTGAGGAGATAACGTAACACTCTCGCTGGTCAAAGTGGTTTACCTTCCAAATTACAGTGATCGATTCCTCAAAGCAGAGCAGTATTTGCTTAGTGTGATCATCATGCAGGCTCGCCAGGATAGTTTGTGTACCTGATCCTCATTTCAAGTCAAACAAGCCCTCGTGTGATTGTGCATGTCTCTGTGAGAGGACAGCAGAGGGCGCTCAGCACATGGCCAGAACATCACTCGATGAAGGCCGTGTTTGAAATGTTTGGAAATAAAGCTTGGCTTGTTTAATTTATATTATAGATTACAGGATCCAATGCATTAGACTCTTTTAGCACACAGCAATAACTGCATAAGGGAAGGAAGAAATCTAATCTTACGGTTAGATAAGCGATTTAAAAATAGAAAAGTCATAAATGTGGCTTGAAAGGCTCTTATAGGCTTTAAAGTTAAATCACGACTGCGTGTTGAAGAATCTGTCAGGATTTGGTACTGTTGAGCAAACTCTGGAAAAACTGTTTTTAATAGGCTCATTTTATTTGAAAAGGTTTTCTGCAGATCTGTCAGTATATCATGATTTCCCACATCAGATCCAAAGTAACAGGGCCATAAACATTCATAAACATTAGAAATCCATCTTGAAAAAACTGTAGAAGCATGATATTCGAATTTAAATATAAATATAAATAATTAAATGCAACTTATTTTTAAACTGGTTTGCATTACATTACTTGCAAAACCATGTTAAATCTAAATATATATATTAATGAAAAATGTTAATCGACTGACAGCCCTTCTGTAATGTTGTTTATTGATGTAAATAGTATATTAATTAAAACTATATATAGATAGATAGATTGATAGATAGATTATTAATGCTGTCAAAGGATTAATTGTTTCCAAAATAATTTTTTGTTTACATAATATGTGTGTGTGTCTGTGTGTGTGGTGTATATTTATTATGTATATATTAATATACACACATACTGCATATATTTTGAAAATATTTACATATATTTGCATATTTATTTTCATATAATATATATCATATATAAATATTTAATATATAAACGTTACATATTTTTATATGTATATGTACATATGTGTATATATATATATATATATATATATATATATATATATATATATATATATATATATATACATACATATATATCAATAAACATTACAGAGACTATAGAGTGGAGTACAGAAATACATTAAAAATAGATAAATCTATAATTCAGAATGTTTTAAGTGCTTTTTTATTGGAAGAAATTTTAACAGTAAACAAAAATCTGAGGCAAGTAATTTACAGTTATGTTTAAATTTAAGATATCTTGCTTTGTGAATGTGATATTTACATACAAATAAATTTAAAGACATCATACAGCTCCCTATTGCCAGAAATGTGTGAGTAGAAAAGAAACACAAATAAATAAGAGCAAAAATAAATAGGCGAGAGATTCTTCCTCTTTTTGACAATAGGAACACAGTGCCAAAATGTTTTGGTTAAACTTACTTAAATGTATATTACAATCGTTTAAATATTAATCATTAAATCATTTAAATTGACTTTTAATAAGCTTTATTAAATGAAAGATTATTAGTAGCAGTAATAACATTTCCCTGTTTTATATGCAAAATGCTAACCTCTCATTGTTTGGGGATATTCAAAATCATATTGCATTGCAATTTGTAAGCTTTCACCAGGAACTACTGATTAGTAGGGTTAATATCTAGATGCATTTACCCCTCGTCTTTCTGTCAAACTTCATAAGAATAAAATGTCTCACTGTTGCTTACAAAGAACGAAAGACAGTGCCCTTACTAAACTAGTCAGGGAAAAATCTCATGTTACAACCTGATAATATATATTGATTATTCCAAATTAAATGAGGGGAACATTTATATAAAGATCAGCTTCCATGACTCAGGAGCTTTATAAAAGTTTGAGAGCTTCGGGAAGCCTTGTGCACTTAAAATCACATGAAACTGATGCATATGTCCACATTTTTAAGGAATAGTTCATTTAAGTCGTCATTTATTCACTCTCAAATTGTTCCAAGCCTATAAGAGTTTCTTTCTTCTGCTGAACACAAAAAAAGATATCTTGAAGAATGTTGCAAACAGTTGCTGGTCTCCATTGAGTACTGTATGTAAAAAATACTGTAGAAGTTAGTGGGGACCTCAACAGAAGAAAGAAACTTTGGGACAACTTGAGGGTGAATAAATGATGACAAGAATGAACTATCCCTTTAAAAATCAAACTCGGGATCCAAAACCACACTGAACACCTATTCAGATATTATTTAGCCAATTTATTTGAAAAGACAGACTTATGTTAATTACCCAAGTCACGAAGGCAAATGGTACAGTTTCCTAGGAATGACCGCACACAATGTACTGTAAATGCATGTCATTTTTCAAAATGCTTAACTAAAGCAGCAGTTTCTCCCTCAGTCAGGACTGAGTCAAGTTTGCTGTATTTTTATTCCTGAACACACAGAGCTGCTGACAGTAATGCATGCGTGTCAAGGCCGTTCACTGTGGAGGGATTATGGGTAATATGTTGTCCTCAGGAGATGCATGTTTCTCAGCTTACAGTATCTATCATCCAGGAGTGAGGACAAGAGGCTAGGAAAGAATTTGCTTATCATTTTTCATGATATGGTACCTCATATGAAATATGCGAGATTCAGAGACCTTCAGCAGACGAATAGAAATCCAAACAAACAAAATCTTTCTTTTTTTTTAACTCGTCATGCTTTTAAAGTTGCATTTGGCTGTAATGCTTGGGTTACTGTTGACAGCTTTGGCATAAATGACACTAACGGATGCTCTTATTTGCACACTTGTGCAGTTAATAACATTGATGAGACAAGTGGAGCTTTAACTCCCACATTAACTTAAACTCTCCTTCATCTGTGAAAATATAATCATACAAAATTTCTCTGGTTGTCTTAATGCAAACTAATAAAATAATACAAACAGACAAAACAGGAAAATGTATGTAGAGCACCTGCATCTTGTGTATTTAACAGGTTAATTGTTTCAATCAGATGCTAAACGTTCATCAATGGTTTTTAATTAAATAGTAATGTTATCTGAATTTAATTTGTGCTTATGCAACCCAAAAAGTGAAACAATGACAGTATAATAAATCACACAGGGTTGGGTTGGTTTTAAAGCTGATACAGTTTATTAAACATGTTATATATCGAATATAATACATATGAGATATTTTTGGCACCCCAAAAAATAATAAATATGTTTTTGTTAAGTCTGTGACTCTACATCTAAATAAATTAATGAACCATAACTTACTCTTCAATAAATATGCGTAATTTGTTATGTAGATGCATTGCATCAATGTTTATTGCAGTTGGTCAACAGGGTCCAACAATGCTTAAACTGAAAGACTGTGTGTGTGTGTGTGTGTGTGTGTGTGTGTGTGTGTGTGTGGGTTAACAGGACATCCCACTGCAGCAGGTGGAAGAGACTGAGGCCATATGGATGAACTCTTCAGAGACTGTAGTTACTCCAGAAAAAGTAAAAGAACAAATACGATTAACCACAGAGTGACAGATTTAGATATGAATGGATATACAGCACCATTTCTATTTGACAGGAGTGTTGATGTTTTGTTAACTTCGCTTGACATCATTTGGAAATATTTGTTCACCTAAAAAAGTATAACTGTGCAGCAAATACATCAGCAAGCTATTTTTATCAGACCAGACGCTTATATTTTTGTTTGTAACAATGTAGCAGAACAGTCAATTTAAATGGTTCTGTTTTTAGGTGTATCAGTATAAAGATAGCCATAATTAATCTGAAATATCAGTTAAAAGTATAGTTCACTTGAAAATGAGAATGCTTTCATCATAGAAGAAGATATTTTAGAAATATCCCAAGAAATGTATTTTCTAAAAAAATTCTAAATATCTTCTATGTTCCACAGAAGAGAGAAAGTCATGCAGTTGTGGAACAACATTTAGGGTGAGTAAATAATGACAGAGTTTTCATTTTTTGGGTGAACTATTAATTGCATAAAAGCAATATCATGCTGAAAATCGTCCATGAAACATTTTTTTTTTTTTGCATATGGTTTTGGATTATGAATGTGAAATTAGATTCTATTGTTCTAGTTTAGCATGCTAATAGATTCTTACAACCATATACATGCACATTACTGTATTAGTGTATTGCATAAATCTTCTATTTGGTTTTATATATTTTTTGTCTGTATGTGAAAATATATATACAAAATGAAATCAAAAGAGTCGTTATAGTAGCACAAAGTCTGCACACCTTTGCAAGCTCATGGTTTTTGAGTTTAAAGGCCAGGCTTAAGTCTTCTCCTGTAATTACATCAGTGCTGATGAACTGATCAGACTTACATGTGGCTTGAAGGGACACTCGTCTGCTTCCTGAGCACAAGACAGTGTTTTCAACACTCGATTCATCGTATTTCATTTGTATTCCAAATTCTTTTTCCAGTTAATATTGCATGCAATTACTTTCGCAGTCTGTTGACATCACGTGTACGTGTCTTACTGCACTTGTAATCCACTAAGTATAGTATTATATAATATTATTTTAAAGAGTTCTTTTCATGTCAAAGCAAACATGATTGACTACAGAAAGTCGAAACGAGGAGTTAGTTTCTCTAGTATCTGTGCTTGTTTAATGCCTGAGATTATTTTGGTGGAGTTTAGAGCTAAAATCAGGACACGATTTTATTTAGAGACTTATTCAATGCTTGTGCAGGTAGGTTCTTCCCTCTTTAGTTCTCTGTATTTTTGGCCAAGGCTTGACAGGAGCTAAAGTGGATTAGACTCTTCTGTTATAGGATTTACACAAATAAAGTAGATTTGGTCAGGTTAACTAAGGGAAGACTGACACCGGCTGCTGCCGAGAGGTTGCCTTCAAGTTCAGTCCATTTACAAGGATCTAGAAGTATGAAATACATTTTTCTCTGAAGAGCAGTGCAAATTGACTTTAGGAGCATAATTTGGGCAAAGCACAATTTGGATATTATTGATGCACAAAAATTGAACAAATTTCTCTCTGTATAGAACCTGACTGGAAGATTCGGAGAACCTTGTGGAGACACTGCAACCCTATCTATTTTACAAGGTGGCGATTTCATATGAATTCACACAATGTGAAGTACAAAAATGTATGATTTGTCGCAAAATAATAAGAATGAATGTAAATAACCCCTAAATGTAACCATCACTTGGGCATGAGCAGATTGTGTGAAAGCATACGAGTGAGTATAAATCACCAATTTGCCAAAAAAGCATAGTAGTATTGTTTTGGACATTGTAGTATTGTTTCATAAATGCATGGAATTTGAACCATTTATACATTCCAATTCATCATGTTATGAAGGTTGGAATATACTACTTTTGGTCAGATTTTTTTGCCAAAAAAATCATAACCTGTCTGCATATTTTGGCCAATCGGATTTGACAGATTTCACAGGATGTGACATAGTTGTGTTTGGAACGACTTGAAACCAGTTTGCGATACCTAGCGTTTTGAAATCCATCCTTTAGAAGACTTTTTGTTTGATTATTATAACATTTAATAAAAGTCAATATTTGGATCAAATATTGGGTTTTCTTTTACCATGTTGACTATAGCAAAGCTGAGGTAGATGTTTAGTATAATGTCTGTTTGAATTTGATTTGTGGGAATGTCTTGCCTTTTGAAATGTCAGAGATGAAACCTTCCAGAGCTGCTGGGATCATTTACAGCCCAGTTACACAATGAGGAAGTTTTGTTCAGCATTGGGTGTGCCTTTGTGCACTTGCTTTGTTTACTGAAGCCTGAATGAATTTTCTAGAGGTTTTCGACATTGAAGCTCTGAGCATCCACCCAACATTTCAAGCTATTTGAAATCGACCCACGAAGGCAATAGAAACGAGATATACAGCAGCATCTCATTAGCAATGACTGAACATGAGAATATTTTTTTTGCTTAACATATTTTTGGTTTCTCTTCATCGGGACTTGCAGAAGTATCTGAGGAGAATCTGTCAGCTGAGTATGTTTCGTGAAGGCGATGCAAGATATAAGCTCCGCCTCTTCTGCTTTAAGCCCAGAAGATTTTCTTCTCCGAATCGAGGGTCTGTTTTTTTTTCAGAGATTAATGTCTGATTAATGTTATGTTTTTTAAAAGTTTTGAGAACTCCGATGAGTTTTGACCCTCAAGGTCAGACACATCCACATGCTTTGGCCGAGAACTCTTGGATTGTGTGGTATTTGTTGAAGTTATCGAGGAAGGAGATGTCCTCCTCATATGCGGTGGGCCGACAGCAGGGGCTGTGGCGCGCTTTGTCCTTCTGTTCCCTTGTTAGCAGCTGCGAGTGCTTCAGTTTCGCCAGCGCCAGGTCATAGTTTTTGCGGCTAGTTGTGCACTTTCCGCTGCAGTAATGGAAGAGTATAGTCTCTTCACTCTCGTATCCCAGTCCCAGCTGTCTGACCGTCACCTCCACCTCCTGTAGCGAGCAGGGTTTGGATCGCTTTTTTGCCCGTTTAGTCCTCTTGCTCTTCTGGGCATCTCTGCGGGCTTTTCTTTCCACCAGTGTCCCAATGACCTGCTTCAGCTCGCCCTCTGTGAAGCTCTGGAACATCTTCATGACTGAGGAACAAAGGAGGGTTAAATATTTCAGTTTTTAGCATGGCAAAAACTTTATTTTAATTGTGCACGCCCACTTTTTTAGTGGCGCTGATTAAGTGTTTTCTAAAAAACGTGTCAGCATGTCAATATTTTAGTGTGAAATACATATAAATAGCTGTTTGAAAACAATTATTGTTTGTTGTAGTTGGTAAGCACAATTGCATAAACGTACAAACTTTAAAATTGAAACTTCAGGGAACAATGGTTATCGTATTTAGTGTTCAATTCAAATGGAATTCTGTGAACTTCTGTGAAGTTGGACTCTAGCCTGACGTCTGGTGACATTCTGATGTAAACAATGATAGGCTACGCTATAAACAAGGACTGTCACAACACGAGAACATAAGGGCTTGATCTTACATTCTGATACGAGAGAGTTTCCTCCGTCAGCTGATCTGACCCTCCGTTGCCGCCCACCTGCCCCAACCGTAGACGAATTGCTTGTTGTGAATGAAGATGATGAAGGTGAAAGTGATGAGGATGAAGCTCTGCGGTGGGGAGGAGGGGGCGGGGCTCGGGAAGAGGGAGCGGTTTTAAGGACGAGCAGAGGAAGTGCAGCACCACAGAGAATCAGGCCGATGGCAGCAAACTTCCATAACTTCATCTTAGAATGAGGAGAAGCATTGAGTCCCTGCAAAACAACCAAACATCCATCACTCAAAGCCATCACACATTTGGAAAAGTGAAGTCAGAAACATTAGATAGAATTTTCATTTCATCAGAATATAAGCTACAACTGGAGAAAGATGTTTTGGAGTCACTTAGTAGACGATCTGCTAAATATCTGCTAACACTTTATGTTGATGCTCCCTCAAAAGACATTCTACTGCTTGTACCAACTTTGCAAGTTTATGTTAACTTTCTCTACTTATGCTAACCCTACAGTCAGCTAATACTCTAATTAGAGTTAGTTCATATGTAATTGCAAAGTTACTTATTGTCTATCAAAATTAAGTGTAACCCTAGTTATTGTTCCCATAATGCTCAGTTGATTGAAAAATGACCTTGATAAAATCAGGCCTATAATTTAGTCCATATAAACTGAATGCTCGACGTACACAAGCCATTTGACAGAATGAGCTGGCTTATGTATATTAGTATTAGTATATTGCCTTTTTATTTGTGGTATAAAGCTTACAGAATAAAATATTGGGAATTTGGGTGTGAGGTTGTTAATGTTGCAAAAAGCACATTCTTAAAGTCCACTGAAAACATATCTTGATCTTTGGCATAGAGACAGTATATTGAAGGTACGCATTATTTAACAACATTTTTGAGCAAACTAATCAACCTGAAGTTCGACACATGCCATGGTGCTTCTTATTTGTAGTCTAACATAATTAATAAATTAGATTCCCTGGTTAACATACCCATTTAAAAAAGTCGAAAAAAAGATGTCATGTGCTAATGCTAATGCCCGTTATAGCGCCCCTTGTGGCAATGCTAAAAATTTGTATGTCAACGATAGAAGAAAAGCTTGTGTCACTCAAAAGCTTCTTATTTCTCTACTTGGGTAGATTGTGTTTTTATAAATTACATGCATTATTGATTATAAATAAGTAATTAATGTTCTTTTTTTTCACCCTTTTAAGCAACATTTGTTCAACCATTAGTGTGAGAATTAGCCAAATCTTTTTTGTCAGTTTGGTTTGGAGAGCACAGTCAAGCGCAGAAATGACAAAGTTTAAACCTGAAGCAGATTTTGAACTTAAGAATTTGATTCTTAAGTCCACACAGATTCTGCTCACTGTGATTATTTTACCATCGTGTGTGAGTTTGTTTGATTTTGCACTGATCAGATTGACTTGAGACCATGGAAGACCT
Source organism: Carassius auratus (assembly GCF_003368295.1). Classification (NCBI taxonomy): domain Eukaryota; kingdom Metazoa; phylum Chordata; class Actinopteri; order Cypriniformes; family Cyprinidae; genus Carassius; species Carassius auratus. Next base: position 1,150,729 of record NC_039253.1, read on the forward strand.
AGATTTATTATTAGCTTGTAGCAGCGCAAACGCTCTTTTGGCGGGTCAGGATTTACTAAAGATATGCAATGAAACATGAAAATGAAACAGTGTTGACACATTTTAGGAAAGCAATAATTAATGTACTTGGGTGGATTTTGTTCCTCAAATTCCATTTATAAAATCAATTCTATATGATGTTAATTCCACTCTGTGATTCGGATTGATCTAGAGTACTTGTAATTAGATTACATTAGATTTTAAAATATTTGTAATCAAAATGCAATTACTTTTTTATTGATTACAAGACTACAGTAGCAATAAACTAGCCATAGTTTATTGATTCTCCTGCTCTTTTTCATCTTTTAAATGGTCCTGTCTTATACAGCTCACCACTTATTTACTCTCAGAAATAAATTCACACAATAAGCAGACATTAGTCATGAGGCTACACTGCACTCGACCAGTGGATTCACACAAATCAGTTCAGGTTTAAGAAGTGTTTCAACATTGCAACTACTGATGAACACATCTCTCTGAAATACACTCAATGTATTTCTATTTAGGTTTTTGTCTTTTAAAGACATTACAATTATTATTTATTATTTACTGCATATTTGCATATAATGCAGTGGTTCCCAAACTTTTTTTGTCATCCTTGTTATCCATACCTCCTGAGATTTTAAAATAAATATCATAATAGTTAATTATCACATTTGCATGTTCACGGCTCTGTGACATTGGTCACATGATGCCCAGGAAAACAGATAAAATATTATATTTTTAGTGTTTTATTTTGATTGGTGTTTTTTTAAAATGATTTACATTAATTTTCCATTTTTTATGATTTAATAAATTATTTGGTTTTTATTAAGTTCACAAACCTCCTGTAGTTCCTTCAGTTTAGGAAACCTTGTTGTTATGTCATGTTTTTTTTTTCATGCATTATTTTTTCTTACTCTGTATTTTTACTGTATTTTAATATCAATATGATACAAGATTATTCAATGTGATGAATGAGTTCTCAAATAGAAGTCTGATTATGTTTCCTAAAATGGGTAAAGTAATGGTTTTATTTACTAACTACAATTTTTGTCATGTAATTTGTAATTGTTATTGCTAACATAATTTTCAAACAAGCACAGTTTTTCTTTTCTTTTTTTGTTTTTATTGCTTTGACTTTTTTTTTAGATGCATCGATGATTGATGCTGATGTTTGACACAACTGTTATTCTCAAAAACGTTCCAAGGACAGCAGTCCAACAATTACAGAACTGCAGCACTAACAAACGCCAAACCAAATGAAAACATCTTCGATTGTGTATTCAGAATCTTTCATCTACGTACGAGTGGCCTCGTGCAAGCCGAGTTGTTCCAAATATTTCATTCACAGATGTTTGCACAAACGGTTTGGCCATCCGCAGCTTCTCTGCTCCTCTGTTGATCTCATTACGGACACAGGTCTCGGAGCGCACAGGTGTGGACTGTCCAGCTGCGTCATGTGGCCCAAATCGTCTGTATCCAGAACATACAAAAACTGCCACAAGCTCCCAAAGCGCTCTTGTTTAATCTTTTATTTTTCAATCTATCAGATGGGGATAAACTGGGATGTTCCAAGCAAAACAGGCTGCGTTTTCACTCGAGCTGCAGTGTTACACTGATCACAAGCTTGTCCTTTGGCAACTTCACAGCACACATGAGAAGTATATTAGTAGGTTTTCTTCAGTGATTTCTCTACATCCACATGAAGTTTTTTTTTTGCTCTCTTAAACACACGTTAAATCTGCCAGATTTGTTTATTTCTGAGTGAGAAGTTTTTAATATCATAGCCTTATTGTTAGCGGACTAGAATCAGAACAGTGGCAGTACCAAGGTTTATTACTCTGTATCAAATTAATAATACAGAGTACATTTATTCAGTTGTATTTAACGATTACCTTGTTAGGTATTACACTTCAGTAAATGAAAACTTAATACATTAGTAATCATGAAAAAGATTTTTAGAAGAGAACTTAAGGAAATAATATACTTTAAAAGAATATACTTAAATGTGAACTGAATGTAATGTTTTCAGATGCCTATTACAATTTCAATAAAGATGTTTTATAGTTATAGGGATTTTTATTACTGCAGTCAGCTGAACTCTGATGCTTTTGATGCACTTAAGTAGATCTTTTTTTATCTATAAAATATAGTTAAAATGTAGTGACAAGTGACAAGAATTTATGTTAAAAAGTCAAATATACTTAAATGTAATTTCTATTAAAACGGTCATTGATAGATAGATAGACAGATAGATAGATAGATAGATAGATAGATAGATAGATAGATAGATAGATAGATATTGTAATGATGAATTTGCAATATAGTCCTTTTAACATTATTCTGTATCAAAGAACACACTACAGTAGAAATTATAATCAAGTACTTAACATGTTCTTTAGTTAGTAAACAATAAGTCTGTATGTACACACACACACACACAAATAATAGTATTAAAATTATTGTATTTTTTATGCATAATGTATATTTTACTAAATTATGGTTTATTAAATAAATTATATTATTAATTAATTAATTACTAAATTATTAAATTGAGATCTTGAAACATCTCTCTTTCTGATGTAAATGTGTCAAATCATAAATACAAAGATGTATTTTTTGTTATTTAACATCACCAGACACAACATTAACTCCACATGCTTGTAAGTGTTTGTGCCAGTGGATGTGTCTTTGCTTGTCTTGCCTTTAAAACCCTAAATTCTTACAGGAATTATAGTTATTGATTCCATTCCCATATGATTCTGTAAGAAAAGCTGCTGGGGGAACCAAACAATTCAGCAGCTGAAATCAGGAAATGCCCAGACCGGTCTTCTAGAGACTAAGAACTAAACCAGACCACACTGACTCAAACGCTTGAGCAGACGTTATAAGACTGCACTGGGCAATACTACACTCTGCTTCTGGTCCAGTAACAGCAAAACATGCCAGAACATAAATAAAGAGTCGCTTTGAATTACCATCAATGGTTGCAGGTAAATGGACTTTGTTTCATAATTCTAAAAAGAGACATATCTATTTTAATTTTAAAGTGTTAATTCACCCCAAAATGAAAATGGTGATCATTTACTTATCCTCAAGTTGTTCCAGAACTGTAGTGTCTTTCTGCTGTTGACAATAAAAGAAGATATTAAGAATAATGCAAGTAACCAAACAATTTTGGGTGCACATTGACTAAGTGTTTTTTTTTACACAATAGTATGAAAGGCTGTTGGGACCTGCAACTTTTTTGGTTGAGCACATTTTTCATAATATACTCAACAGCAGAAACAAACTCATACAGGTTTGGAACAACTTGAAGGTGAGTGAATGATGACAGTTTTAATTTTTGGGTGAACTATCTCTTTAAAATGCCAAAATTTGTTAGCTGTTTGATCTAGCTTCATGGGTCCAGGTATAAGGCACTTTGAGTATATGAATGAATTTGTTTTGAGCTGAGGAAAGAGATGGGTCAGCTGGGAATATAGTGGGCGCCCTCTCTTTAACTCTCATTGGCCTGCGGATGCTTATGTCAGAACACGGTGCAACAAAACGAAATAGCATAATAACATATACCTAACTATTTCTGCCATATAAAGACCATTGTCTATAGTGATTATAATTAACATAATTCAAGAACAACAGAAGTTAATAGGAGGTCTTCATAAAAAAAATATAGGCTACTAGTTAGTGTGTGCGTGTGTAAATGTGAAATTCAAATGTGAGTAATGATGATTCATAATCTCTGTCTGGAATACAAGTTCAATCCCATCATTGTTGTCAGTAAGATTTTTTATGTTTTTGAAAAGTTTCTGATGCTCACCAAAGCTGTTTTTATTTGAAAGAGTAAAAACAGTAATATTGTGACATAATATAATTATTTACAATTTATACTGTTTTCTATGTGAATATATTTTAAGTGTAATTTCATATTATCCTTCAGAAATCATTCTAATATGCTGATCTGCTGCTCAAGAAACATGTATTATTGTTATTATTATTAGCATTATTATTATTATCAGTGCCGATGAATATTATTATCAAGCATCCAAATACTTTTTTTTTTTTATTCAAGTTATGATCACACAAATATAATTAGTAATGAAACTTTTTTATTATGAAAGCAGAATGCACATCTATATTTTGGCTTTAGCAGCACTAAATGGAAATGGAAAAAGTCTACATGAGACTGCTTCCACTCACTGACTTAACAGTGACAGACAGACTACTGTTTCAGTCTCATGGAAACAAACCAAAACTAATAACCCTCAAATGAAATGTATAAAAACTGCCTCTTTGTTTTATTCTCAGGCATCAGACACAGTCTCCGGCCAGGATACACCCCACACAAATCACACTATTAAGCACACAGTCTCCTTATTAGGAAACAGACGATTGTTCTGAGCGCCCTGTTGGAGGGATAGCATTCTAAATGTGTGTTCTTTACAAGGGAAGTGGACTTGGGCAGATCAGATCTGTGTTTACAGAACAGTCAAAAGCAAATTGTCTAGTCAAGTGGGCACTCAGAAATGACAAGATGGCTACAATAGCATCCCAAGAGCCACCTTTCCTAAGAACTAGTTTCTCAGGCTTCAGAGAAAATAGAAATCCCCTAATCACGTTTTGATATTCAGACTCTGTCTGTTGGGTTGCTGAAGTTCTGCTCTATAGTCATTATATACTCAGATATTTTGTACTGTAATATCCACAAGCTCCTATGTCCTAAATAAAATATAAGGTTTTGTCATTTAAAATCCTCATGGCAACAATGGAAATAATTAATGAAAATATTTGCAAAGTATATGTCACTTTAATTTTTTTTTTTTTATTTAGTACTTTTTGAATTTCAACTGAAAGTTATCGATTTCACTTTGTTGCAAAGACCACACTTCTAATTTGAATTTTTATGAATATTTGAATATTTATATTTTATTATATTTTATACTTTATTTCAATTACTGGAAATGTTTTTAATACATTTAGATTTAACAACACTTATTAATGTTAAACTAATTTTAAGATAGATTACCATTTTAATGAATATTACAATCACCACTTTAGGGGTTTAATTTCAACTGCACATGAATGTCAATAACAAACCATTAAAAAAAAACAATTAAGATTTGCATCCCATTTTTGGCAGAGATGTGCACTACATATACTTCATCCATAATTACAATATCAGAGATGCTTTTATTATCAAAAAGAACAGTACACCTTTTCGGATTCATAATTTTACTACAAATATTTAAGACAGATATTTAAGTTGCAGTAAATTAAAATTGTTTATGTTATATATGTTCTTTTAAACAATTCATTTTTTGCCGGGTTCCTTGTACAATACATAATTTGTGGACTAACTCATTTTGACGCTAAACATTTCCATATGTATGGATCTGCTGATGTAGTAAACTTGCTCGGTAGCGCACCTGATACAGCATTGCACATGCAATGTGGAGGAATTTGCTGTGAAACCTTAGTCACAATAAAAAAAACTCAAGGGCTTGTAGAAGCTCAAATGGCATGGTTGCTTCAGTGCCTCGTGTTTGCTTTTGTTAACACTACCAGTTAGGTTTAGTGTAGGTGGTACGTTACTTTTGAACACAACAGAGCATTAACTTTTTATCCCCACTCAGCAGACATTTTATTTCTGAACAGCTGATGTATGTACAACAACCATCGTAGTAAAACATTACCAGATTCAAGTTGTTCAGTTTTATCTGAAACAGATTATGCTTTGAGCGCCACTTACTGGACATTTCCCTTTGAAAGTGTAGTAAAACGTGCTAGAAGCAGCGTAATATCATATTGCCGAAATAAAACTAGGTTGCAGGCTTCAGTAGGAAATGGTCAGCACATATTGAATGTTTTTTACCTTTGTTTTAAAATAACCAATAGGTTCTAGTTGCATCATAGCCATGAACTATGATATGTTCCTTGATAGTTGCCTGAAGGCTTTATTATGGGTTGGGACAGTCTCATTAGAAAGCATCTGATTGGACAGAAATCTAAGCAGTGCAGCATGAGTCATCAATATATATATATATTCAGAAATTAAATACTATAATTTTTGTGTTACATTTTTTTAAGGTTTTGCTAGCAGATAACGTAAAAGCAAATATAGATGGCCTTAAAGCTACCACAATTTTTATTTCACTGGAACAAAATACTTTATTGTACTTAAACGTCTTATGCTGAGACAGCTATGTCTGTTTACAGGTTACATGTGCTGGTGAAAGTCATTGTGCTCAACCAGCCCATCTCTGGCAATCAGTGGTGTAAATTTGGGGTGGGACTATCTTTTTGTTTGACCAATGGCACGTGGGAGGAGTGTTTGGGAAACTTTAATTGCTTTTGCAATTGGGTTTGGTGACCTTAGTGACCCAGAAATTACACACCTCACTTTTTAAATACTATGATTAGTCCATGTATAAATGAAGCATTTAGATGAATATGTTCTAGTGTATTGTTTGCTCAATGTTGTTCAGACTGATGAAGCTCTACCTCCATCCTAGGTAGTGCGAGGTGAGATCCAACTCAAATGACTGTTCAAAGGTTGGATGTTTCTCTTTATCTGCAGAGTCAGAAGAAGTTGAGGTGCTTCAAGCAGGAAAAATCAATCACTCTGCTGCTCTCGGCTTGTCTTCTTCTGATATGCAGAACTGTGTTAGATTTTCTCACATCTCTGGCATTATATTCAATGGCCTTGTTCACCACACACTAAACAACAGTATAAAACTCATGGAAACTGAACAGATGCCTCTTAAATTAAACGTAACCACCCTGATGTTTATCAGCTATATTATGAGTGGCTCAAATTCAGCACATTGTTTATTTTTGCAGTCGGGGATGGGAGTGTAACATAAGAGCTTGGTGCTGATCGTGTTTATGAATTGCAAATGCGTGAAGCATTCATGAGACATGCATGAATGAGATGTTTCATTCTGCAGTCTTTAACACGATGAATTTCAGAAGCTCTCAAGGGTCTTTTAAACATTTTGAAGATGTGGAGACACTAAAAACTCTCAATGGACCTTAACGCACACAGGAAAATCTCCAGTGCCTTTAGGTGATTGCTTTCATTTGTCCACATCAATCAACTGATTAAAAGCAGCCTTCCCTGGAAGCGGGAACTATAAATTATTTGGGTTGAATATAAAAGAATATTAAGGATTATTAAAATAATGATGTATTGTTTCATTTATTTAAACTTTTGTACTATAATTGAATTAGTAATAACATTTATATTTGTCCTTCTGATTTACTGTAGGTCTAATGCTGACTTTTATTGATCATTGACAGGCATTAGTGAAGGGAAATGCCCATATGATCAATAGAATTTATTAAAGTGAAGATTTTAGGTCAGATAGTCTGGTTTTGAAATGCAATGTAGGTATATTGAATCAGACACTCATTTATCCTCCTTTTATCGCTATTTTAGATAGAATTTAAACAGTCATACAAATACATGTTAATGTTATTTTCACAATGTTACATTTTAAACAAGATTGTTAGACTATATTGCAAGCATTGCTTCTCTGATCAACATGGTTCTTCGTTTCTGAATGATTAAGTGTTTTGAAGGAATCGAGTAGTTCAAAACAGATGATTCAAATCAGAGTGTGGAGCATGAATCATTTAATTCAGATTGGTACTTAATTGCATCTTGAATCATTTGATTCAAATCAGAACTTCTGAGAGGGTTTGCGAAACAGTTGATTCAGATTGGAACTTCTGAGTTGGTTCGCGAAACAGTTGATTCAGATTGGAACTTCTGAGTTGGTTCGCGAAACAGTTGATTCAGTTCGGTACTTCGGAACATCGTGAATCATTTGATTCAGATTGGAACTTCGGAGTATGGATCCTGAATAATTTGATTTGTATCGGAACTTCGGAGCAGGTTCACAAATCACTTCGCAAATTGAATGATTCACACACCGAGTCCTGATCTGTAATGATAATTCAGGAATCAATATTTAGATTAGTACTTCTGTGTGAGGATGTGAGGATGGTGAATCATTAGTTCAGAATTTAGGAGTGGGTTCATGAGTCTTTTGATTCAGAATGAAACTTTGGAGTGTGGATCACAAATAATTTTACTATAGTAACTGTTTTTTGCCCCCAAAGTCAGACATCACTTGTATTGATTTTCAAGGGCTAAACGTCTGTTGTCTGTTATGTCCCCACCAGTGCCAAAATCAAACTTGCACCCTAGCTATTTCAGCACATTTTTTAAATGTCCGAACTAGATGCTATTCTTTAGTACTATTCTTATTATTTTAGCATATTATTTTTGTATTTTTAGTTTAGCCTCTCTTTTACATATCGTAACTTACTATTTAAAACGGATTTGTTTTATTAAAGATGGATGTTGATAATTATTGGATTTGATGTAAAAGAGTATATCTTTCACTAGATTATTTTCCAGTTTTTTTTCCTTCTGGTACTAAATCCTTCACAGAAATGTCCTACTTTTTGTTGCTAAAGAAATGGTCACCCTTGTTTGAAAGAGCTTGTAATTTTGTAGTTGTTTTGTGTTCTAAAGGGACGTCTATTCAGGTGAAGCTGTGTTTCTTTTGGCAGACCATCATAAACGTATCCTGGCAGATTTGTTTTATCCAGATAATGATGACAATAGTGATGTATAAGCTGTGTTGAAGTCCTAAATGACTCAGTTGGGCTTTTCTATGAACGATTAATGTAATGAGTCTGAATTGAAACCACAGGAGTGCACACACAATTACATGGTTCACTATCTGTGCAAACTAAGGTTCACACAGCTGCGCAATACTATTGTCAATCCTGTTTGGGGTCCAAATACAGATCTGTTCAGACGCAGTTCGTTAATTTCAAGACTGACAATTGCATTTTTAGAACTGAAAATATATTTTCAGAGTCATAAATGTTCAGAAATGTTATGTGAGCTTCAAGTTATGAAAAATGGGAGAATATAAGATTTTGTGTGATTTTCAGCAGAACTGAAAAAACAGATCCTTTCATAAGTAGATGCATAACACTACCATGTTCGAATGGTTAATATGTCTAATCTGTCCACTTGAGACAAGTCTTAATACCAGGTGTAAAGAGCAACTGAGAGATGGGTTTGAAGAGATGCTTTGTCTTTTGTCATTCAGTGTTAAAAGCACAGGGTCTGGGTTTTAGAAAGAACAGAACATGTTAGTGCTTTCGTGAAAGGACAGGTTGTGCCTGATGTAAATGCAAGGACAGCTGATGATGATTCGGGGATGTTTAGTAGGAATGATGCAGAAGACTTTCTCTTTCGTTTGGCTTCTTCTGATGGCAAAAGAAACTCAAATAACCCTATCTGTAAGTGGCTCTTGCCAACACAAAATGCATGTTCATATAAATAAGATGTAATTAAAACGTTTTGAATGCACAAACGTATGGCGTGTGATTTTGTGCTTTTTTTGGAATCCCTTTTTTATTTTTTAGTGTCCTTGTTACATGTACTTACTTCAGTAACATTAAAAAAATAAATGCAAGAAAAGTACATGCAACTAAAGCCTTTTCCTATCCCTGAGTACATTACTTAATGTACAGTTCCACTAACAAAGCACCATAATGTAAAGAGTAACTGTTATTATTTAGCTTGTTTTTTTATTGTACTAAGTTAACGTGTTACAGCTTTGCTGCACACACCTCATTGCATTTATTTTCAAGATTTTTGCCCATTACTGTGTTTGAGAAAATCTCAGCTCTTAAGCTGTAGTTAAGCTGTGTTCTTACCGTCTGCCCGGCTTATCCAGACTCCACAGAACGTCTGTTCAGCTGACCTCTGGGTAAAAATGGCATTGATCAATATTCCAACCCTTTCTCTTTAGAAGAGTAAAGGAGTGCTGTAGTTTCTGTTTATGAAAAATCAGAGGCTCGTCCAGGGTACGCACTGCATTCCTCCAGAAATCCAGGGATGCCAAAGGTGTAAAAATGTCCAAATATCCTCATACTGCATTCAACTTTGGAGACTTTTTGCCAAAACAGGAAAAGAGGGAGATAAAGTTCTCGCAATCTGCACTGTTGAAGTAACCAGCCGCAAAAAAGGAGTGTGGAAAAAAATAAATATAGAAAAATGTCCTCTCAATGTGTACGGTGATGAGCAACCAGCCTTAAACAATGAGCGCTGCGAATAGAAACCCATTAGCTGTTCTCCCAGCCAGCATTACACTTTCACACAAAAACGAATAATTGAAGGATATGCCAACCATCTCAAAAGACCTGCAAACTATCACTCATTAAAATACACACACACCCACACACACACACACACACACACATACACACACACACATATATGTTTAAAGAATTTGGAAGCACTTGTTGACATAAGCAGCTGTTGATGTGCAGTCTTTTAAATGTTTACTGTGCAGGTTCTTGTCTTACATCCTTTATGTACACAACTCCGAAAGAAGTAATCACTTGGAAAACAGCTTCAAACAGATGTTTATCCAACAGATTCCTCTGTAATGATTCATAAAAGTGAAGAAAAGCTGACTGCAAGTCCCTACAGAAGCCAAAATCCCATCATGCTCTCTCTGAGAGGAGCGCACGCATGTTGCCACGAACCGTCCTTCTGCGTGAACACCTCCTGATCGAATCCCAGCACTCTTTAGTGGTTAATCTCCAAATACGCCAAGTGGGCCCCACGCCTCCTTACGGATGGAGATTTTGGTTCCAGAGTCAAGGACCTGTCTGACGTGTCCCGGAGGATTGGTGTGCCACGCACTGAAGCAACACTGACAACTGAACTGAATTAAACAGTGTTGATTTCCACTCCACGAGAGGAGACTGTCTGACATCGAGAGCAGCACTGTGGCGTTAGAGATGAGTTTCTGTGCTGCTGGAGAGCTGGAGAAAGGGCTGTCTGACTGGAGGAGAGGGAGGGTGTGCGGTGGGGTATTGTGAGGGCGGATGGCATTAAACCACACACACCAGCTCCACCCCCTGTCCGCTGTGGACATTTACCTACAGTCTGGATATCGCTCTATGAGAGATGTAAACAAAACTCTAAAGTCCTGCCAAAGTCATGCTAATTTGTTTATTTCTCAATTGTTGTGCCGAGCTGCATTGATATTCCTTAAACATTGTGGTTTGGGGTTGTTCTAAATCCCTAAAGGCTGGAATAAACATGACTTTTCAAATCTGAACAGATCACACACACCATACCAGACTTTTAAAGGCGTTCACAACTCATGAGGAAATATGTTCATTTTTACTAGGAGACGCATTGCAAATGAAACAATGTATTTCAAAATCATTCTCAAAATATCAAAATGTTTTTTAATATCTTGAATAAAATTGCATTTTTATATTTTCTGCTTGCAGGTTAATTATAGTTAAAGTTTTTGCAATATTGTTGTGCGTTCGTGTCATTTTAGTTTTAAATGTCTATATAGTTTTTGTTTTCATTTTAGTTTATTTAGTGCATCAATATATAATCCTTTATTGATTCATAGTCTGAAGCTAAAAAATGGGAGTCTGTGACCATCATACACTTCTCAGTTCAATTAATTCAGCAAAACAAAGTCAAACTTGGCTTTGTAATTTCAAAAATTGCATTTTTTTTTTTTGGCAAGCACTTTTTAAGACGCAAAAGTTTAAAATTCTCAATTTGACTTGATAGCATCATCACAATATTTGCATAACAAATTCCAACTGGTCTTCTTTGGTACTGAACTGTCAAAAAAAAAAAAAAAAAGTAAACTACTATTATATAAAGTGTTGAAATTTTATACAAAAAATACTAAACAAATGCATGTTATTTGATCTTTGTAATATACATTATATTTTATGTTTGCATTATAATATTGCATATGCAAGTCTCACAGCTCCAATATATCATTAGGTATTAAATTTGAGTTAATTATGGTAACGTGAAGCAGACTTGTTGCATAACTTGTTTTAGTGCTGTCATGTGAACAACATGAAACCAGAAAATTAACAGGTTTTAATGAGCAATCCTGGATTCACACAATGTGTGTATTTTTGCTATTGATTTAACTGTAATGTTTGGAGAGCTGCCCGAAATTATTCACTATTTCACGTTACATATTGCATACTCATAAATCAAATTTTTAAAACCCCTTCAACACACCTTTTCAGTGCATCTAATTTAAATTCAGTACATTTATTAACTTAGCAAATGCTTTTATCCAAAGGAACTTACAAATGAGGAAATTCCTCTTAAAAAAAAAGTGTAGCCTATATCCTCCTTAACTTATCAGGAAATGTTTAAATTCTGTTGAAGCCATATCATTGATCTGGAACATGCGAGAATGTCCTTTTGTGTTGTGTTTTTCTCGTGAATTTCCCATGAATATACCAGACTTCCTATAACTGCGGCTATAAGTAAATAACTAGAAGATGAATAAGTGCAGTAAATTGTAAAACTATGTGTGCTATGGTGAAAATAATAAATAAATAAAAATTCTGTAGAAACCATTTTAACTCAGAAATTATTAAATTCATAAACAATTACAAAGAAACTGTAACACATTGAATTAAACATGAAATTCTGAAGCAGAAAAATTATTGTTTTCATAGGTCAAATTATTTTAAAGTGCACAAACCACTGTGTTTATGATTAAAACAATACATTAATTTAACAAATACCAGTGTGAAAATTAAGCAGCATTACATCCTGTTGTATTACAGGTAAATGAACAGGAAGTGACAAAGTCTGTACATTCAAGTTATTCAAGTTATGTTCTTTTCCAAGTTATCTTATGTTAAAAAAAGTGAATACAAAAATAGCCCATGATAAAAGTCTAAGGTTCAAAATCAAATTCAATCTTTTTTTTAGGACTTAAATTTTTTTTCATATTTATTATGTTACTTTATTTTATTTTTTACTATTTTTCATATTTAGTATGTACGATTTCTAAATCACTAATAAGCAGATAATAATTAATTTTTTTATTAAATTAGTAAAAAAAAAAAAATCTTAATTGCAGTAATGACTGGAATCTGCACACTTTTTCACACTTTCTGTGAAAAAAACCAGAGGAATTATCAAAATTTGTATTTAAATATGATCAAATATGTTGCATACCATGAGAAAAGTAGTTTTATTAGTAGATGAAAGGTAGTGCAAATATAAAAAAATCTATATAAATTATGCAAGAATTATTAAATCAGGATGCATTTAGTTTGGAAGAAAAATTTCGTAAGATTGTAAGTATTATTGTTTTCTGAAAATCTATGAAAATACAGTGAGTTCATACACACACACACACACACACACACATATATATATATATATATACATATCGGCCAGTGCTGTAAGATAAATTATCTGTTGAATTAAAAATATTTTTTCCTCTCCCACAGTTAGGTATTTGATCTTGTTTTAAGATTAAACTCACCTCATTTTAATAAAATTTTCAGAAAACAAGACTTAATATTGCATCTCAAGTAAAAGTATCCTGAGTTACTGAGAATGTTTCGATGTTTGTAATGGAATACGGAGCAAGAAAATCTTTTTTGCAGTGTATGAAATAATTGAATAAACAAACACACATAAGGCTGTAGGATGTTTACAGTTAAATAAGGGACGTTGCAATTCTATGCATATTCACTAAGCTTTCTAAAGCGGCACATTTTCTGCTGGACGACAAGAAAACCTCGTAATATCAGGGCGAACTTTGACACAGGGACAGTCAAATCCCTAAAATGCTTAAGTGTTATGCTGTCAGACACTATAAACAAGGTAAAGCCGGATTAAATCACCAATCTCTTCTAGACGAGTCTTGATTCAACATGTTTAGGTCATTATTTATTGGATACAATCTATACAGAAAGCCATGGTTGTTTAGAACAGTTCCCATAGAAACTAGTTTAGCCCCATGACTGATCTTTGAGGTGTGCCGTTAAAGCATTTTGGTCGACACAGGCCATTGTGAAACGTGTTCATTCATAAATTCTTATAAAGCCATGGGATGATTGTGGTACTGGGAGTGCTGTGTGTGCAGGAACATCACAGACCTGTTCATGGATATCAGAGCCCAAGCCATAACATGAATCACATACAGTAGGATAAACAGATGTTTCCCTCTTCAGCTAGTTTTATCTACAAACAGTTTCCGAATGAAACGAATAGTTGTCCCTGAAATGAAAATACTGTAGTTATTTACTCACTCGCATGTCAACTGGATATTCTTTGACCTGGGTGTCAATCTCCATTAACGTACTCCATTTGACAATATTCCGGTTAGGATTATGTCGAGGAGCAGACGGAAATTTACACGTGTCGAGACGTGTTGCATCAGTTTTGACATCATTGACGGTCACGAATCATTGACGTCAAACCCGAATATGAGATTTTCAGCAAATAACCATTTAAATTTAACTCCACGCCTCAAGGAGAACTTGGAATGAGGGATAAGAGGGATGTGGATTATATGGGTACAATAAATCTCGCTTCGCATGTGAGCTTCTGTGTGGTCTACTCAAGACGTCAGTGTTCGGCACGTTAATATATTAACGGCTATCCCATGCTAACTGAATCCAAAAAGCAACTTCCTCCTATGATGTATATTTAAAGGGACAGTTCACTCAAAAATGAAAATGCAGTCATCATTGACTCACTCTCATGTTGTTCCGAATCTTTATGGGTTTCTTTCTTCTACTGAAGATATTTCAAAGAATGTTGGTAATCCGGAACGCACATTCTTCAGAACCATGTCTTTTGTGTTCAGCTGGAAAGACAAGATACTCATATAGTTTGGGAACAATTTTTAGGGTGAGTAAATGATGACAGAATGATAATTATTATTATTATTTTTACTATTCATTTAAAATGAATATATTTACAACCAACACATAAATCACAAAATATAATATTGCTTGACATATTAGCATTAAGTACTTTGCACTTTTAGAATCTTAATCTTATATTTTAAATGTCAACCTTGTAACGCTTAAAAGCATATTTAGGATTTATGTATGGAATGCGTATAAAATTCCCATCCATTTTGTTAACACAGTTTTAACATATACTAATAAACTTAATGTGATGCGTAGGTAAAAGAAACACACAAGATTATGACAGTATAATAATAATAGATGGAATGTCTTTACACAATAACCAGCTTTATACATCCATCATCAGTGCATGCTTAAATATTTCCGTCTCATATATTTAATTTAATATGCCTAGTTCCAGCTATTCCCTAGTGAAAAATAGATATACTAAAGAGTATTTAAAACGCATGCTAAGTATAATACAAATACATTTACATTTGTACTTTGTATTGTTACTGCAATTATACTTTTGGTATGCTAAACTGGTATACTTGAAGTCTGCTAAACTGGGACAACTAATTTTGTACTTAATGCACTTTAATTGTTCAGTATAAATGAAATAGATGCAATGGTCAATAATAAAGTGTAATTATTGCGAGTGAAACAACTGACCTGTTTCTTATAGTCATTTAAAATATGCATCACATTCTGTTTATTATTTTATGTTAAAACCTTTTAAATGGAATTTTATATGCAATTCAAATACTTATAAATACCTTTGAAAACATACCCTAAAATACTTGTATTTATTTAGTTTGAGATGCCACACTGTTTAAACATACAGTGCTTTTTCCTGATAGTTTAACATTTTACAAACTTCACAAGGCACTTGCAGAATGAGCCTACAGTCTTCTTTGAGTTTATGACACTAAATAGCTCAAATTGTGTTTGGGTTTCTAGGAAACAAACCTTTGTTCCATTTTTTTTTTTTTTTTTTTTTAGCAAAAGCCATTAAAGAGCTGCTGTATCTGGAGGCCTGAGCAGAACTGAAAAATGTAGCATTCCTACACTCTTAATCAGCGCCGTCAGTTTATCATCTGTTATTAAGATGAAGAGACGGACCTCCCTCTCTCTAATGGGAGGTCAGATTGAGCGCTGGCCAGAGGACAGGGAGCAGGTGAGGCTATGAAGAGGGTTAGGATAAACACGAGAGCGACCTCACAGCTGTTCAGGACTCTTAACATCTGCGGTCAGAGAAATTGAACACTGAGTCACAGCCGTGAGTGCGAATGGCCTGCTAATGATATAAGCGTTACCATTAGACTTTGAAAACGTCTGGGAGATGTGTATACAGGAGACAGAAAGCCACTGGACCTGTAATGCAGCCTTCAATCCAGCGTTAACTGGAAACTCAGCAACAAAAGATGCAGAATCATTCCAGCAGCGTGCCAAGAAAATGTCCATTTACTTATATTTAAAGGGAAAGTTCACCCGCAAATTGTGCCATTGTGCCAAATTGTGCCATTATTTACTCAATCTTGGGTTGGTCCTGTATGAGTTTCTTTCTTCTGTTGAACACAATAGAAGTTATTTTAAAGAATGTTAAAACCAAACAGTTGTTGGACTTCCATGGTATTGTTTTTTCTTCTTCTATGGAATATGGAAGTCAATGGTATCAGCCACTGTTTGGTTACCGATAATCTTCAACATATCTTCTTTTGTGTTCAACAGGAGAAAGAAACTGACAACTTGAGAGTGAGTAAATGTTTTTTTTTTTGAGTGAAATATCTCTGTAAGGCGTCTCTTTCCTTAAATATAGTGAGAGAATTCTATATAACAAGGGACAGAGAGCATGTCATACAATTTCCCGTTAATTAGACCTCATATTCATTTAATTACTTACATTTACTTACATTCTGGTTATAGTGTCTTTTGTTAGTGGGAGGCTATTTTACTGCCTATTTAAATGTCTCCATAAATATTCATTTGAGCTCAGTGGTCACATTGTTCGTAGTTTAGTTAAAACAAACATCATCGTAATATAAAATACATGATTAAATATTATCTCTGGTGCATTTCTGGACATCATATCATGACGACAAATAAAGCATGTGTTGTAAGAATAAAAGAAAGAACATTCAAGCTAAAAGGAATAACTACATACAAGAGATATATGAAGTCATAGTTTAATATATCATTTTAAAACAAGAAAACCACATTGATTGATATAATGTTGCGAGTATCAGAAACACAACACAAAGTCACAATTACAAAAATCATTTGTGCAGTTTCAAAACATAAACATTTTGATTTATCAAATTATAATTACGAGACCGATTTGAGATCATGAGATATGAATTTACATTTGTCCTTTTGTTTTTTTACTCTGAGGTTACACTTTATTTTGATAGTCCACCTTATATATTCTCCTAACTAGAAATAAATAAGGAGCTGTAACGTAGCTTGAAATGGAGCAGACGAGGATGATAGTGTAGTGAACCCAGTGTACAGTGCTGAGAAGACAAAACGTCCAGAAACAAAACATAAACATAAGCATGAATGATGAGACTACACTAATCCATATATGGAACATTAAAGACTGAATCTTTGTGAATGATGCATGAATCAAGCCATAAACACCTCTTAAGTTGAGTTAAAACAATAGTATTTTGTTGTTAAAAAATGAATACAGGCTTCTGTAAGACTGAACATTTATTTACATTTTGGCATTTATGATTATATATTTCATATATTTCAAAAATTAATTTTATTGAGCTTTAGTGTTTACAGTATATATTTAACAAATGGATGGAATACTGTTTCAGTCTTTTTACTTCAAAATATCATGTTTAATTCATTGTTGCTTGCCATTTCTTTATAATTGTTATGCAAAGCAATTTCTAAGTGAAAACTGTTTCAAAGTAAATCTTAAGCACTTTTACTTTCCAGTCTATTTTTTTTGCTGTGTCGTACACAAACCTATCCAAAAGAAATAAGTGGAACGAGACATACCACTTATCATACAAAACCATGAGAACTTTCTCAGAATATGCTGATTATATCTAAAGATGTTCTCTAGCTATTCTTCTTCAGCAGACTTGAGGCGTCTTCAGAGATAAAGTCGGATTTATAGCGATATTGTGTTGCACAAAGGTTCAAACAGTCTGTGTTAGTCCTATTGTGAACAGCATGAAGCAGATGTTTTTGGTATCATGGAATGGCTTTGTCACATGAGGATATGATGACAGATTTATAATTATCTTAAGGCAAGCCGTTTCTATTAAGGCATCTCTTCAGACCGAATGAATCTTTAAACCCATTTTTGGACACCAATGTAGCGATGATAAAGAATCCTTCAAATCGAACATCTGTTCTGCTTTAGGAGCATTTTGTAGCATATTCCCGCTCCCGTTAATTGACAAATATTCCGAGATTTATACTTTGTTTCTCAGTTCATGCTCATGTTTACATACACAGAAAAGATCCTCTTGGCATTTTCAAAGTAAGCACAAGTTCACGCTGCCGAGCAGCCAAAAGAGAATCCAATTATATTCGACTGTCCTAGAAAACCGCCCTACAGACTGAAGATCTGAATATCGCTCCCATAAATGAATTTGCAGAAAGGTTAACAGACAGCGATATGAGGAGTTCACTTTCACGACTCAATATCTACAATTTCTTCAATATCTACAAGAATGCTTTACAAAGCCATAATATCACCCATGGGGACTTATGCCTCATCGTTTTCTGCAGACGTTGCATCCCAGATGTTTGTATGCGCAGATATGTGTGTTCAGAAGGGTGGGGATTGTGAGTGGTCAAATTTGAGAAGTTTGGTGTGAGTGTATTGGATTCTCTCTACTCAGCACTCAGTAAATTATTCAGCTGTGCGACTGGCTTGGTTTAGATTTTTATTAGCTAAAGACCAACACCATATATTTCTCACTTGGAGTTTATCTCCCACTAAACAAACTCATCTTTTACACTGAGATGTGGATGATTTTGGCTCTTTGGATAAGCAGTGCAATTAAAAGCAAAAATAAATCAATGGTAGTGCAACACTAGAACCCAAAACTAAGTAAAACAGGAGAACGCAGGCTGATAAATCCACAAACGCCCGCAAGTATGCTAATGTTTACTACAGTTTAACCACTCGCAGCACGAATGGCTGAAATACCGTCAAACAGAATCACTGGGTTTATAGCTAAGCTTGTATTAAAATGATCATTAATTTAGCTTTTTTTTTTTTTTTGTGCTTTCTTATCTTAGCTTACTCACCTGTTGAGTCAATAAAAACACCATTATTAAATCCTAAAAGTAAACATAAGCAAACATGGGTCAATGGCAAAGCATTTTTCACAATTAAGAAAATAAATAAATTCATATTAACACTTTTTTTTTTCAGTTTTACTTTCTGCAAAATGTATCACGTTATGTGATAAAAATATCTGTCAAAGAGGCAAAATAAAGTATATTTTTTCTTTAAAGGGGGGGTGAAATGCTCGTTTTCACTCAATATCCTGTTAATCTTGAGTACCTATAGAGTAGTACTGCATCCTTCATAACTCCAAAAAGTATTTAGTTTTATTATATTCATAAGAGAAAGATAGTCTGTACCAATTTTTCCCGGAAAAACACGACCGGCTGGAGGCGTGACGTGTGGGCAGAGCTAAAGAATCACGAGCGCCAGTTGCGTTGAGAGCTTTTGGAAGCTGTGACAGCTGTGAAGGCTGAAACTGAACGAGAGCAGCAGCAGCAATGACTCGCTCCGAGCGGGGCTCGAACCCGGGTCTCCGATGGGAGGCGGACGCACTAACAAGGAGGCAGAGATATTTGAAGCAGTTTTACTCAGCGCCTGCGGTTCCAACACACGATCGTGACCCTTTTTCGTTGGGATTGCATCATCCTTAAGAAATAAACGATAGGCAAATCCGTCGTCAAACTGGACCTTGTTTGTAAAACAAGCATCTTCGAAATGCAGGGAACAAACACAAACACTTGCACAACTCCGTTGATGCTCTGTAAAAATAAACTCCATCCACTGGTCCCTTAATGCTGTTTTTTCTTTTGTAATCTGTGCAGGGTTGTCTTGCCCTGGCAACCAAAAACACACTCCTTTTGTGACATTTCGCGACGCTCTCGCTCTGATCAGTGAAGTCTGTTGTGCTCTCAGTGCTCTGCTATACGGAGCGCGTGCTCTTCCGGCAGAAGTGCCTTAGGACCCATATAAGGAAATTCCGCTCCATCTAACGTCACACAGAGCCATACTCGAAAAAAAACGTTCCGAAACTTGTGACAAACCGGAAGGAGTATTTTTGGAACAGAAATACTCCTTCAAACGTACAACTTCATTTTTGAAACTTTGTCCATGTTTAGCATGGGAATCCAACTCTTTAACAGTGTAAAAAACTCAGTATGCATGAAATAGCATTTCACCCCCCCTTCAAATTTAAGTAATTAAAAAATACTTAATGTCTTAAGTCAGTTTGCATCTCAAGTAAATGTATCTTGATTTAAGAATGCAACGGATGAAAAACAAAACCAAAAAGGAAGAAAAAAAATATTAAAATACATTTAAAAATATACATTTACATTAAATTCTTAAACGTATTATAATATAAGATACGAAAAATATTTAATAAAATAAGTTTCAAAATATATATTTATATACATTTACATAAACATTTTTAGAACATATTTTTGCAAAACAAAAAACGTAAAAAAATGTTTTTTTTTTTTTTTTAATGTATATAAAATATAATTTATATTTATATTCAGACCAGTTTATAAAGTTTGAAAATGCAATAAGGTAATTGACATTCATACTGATAAATTATACAGAATCCAAAATTTATATTTCAACCCCCAGTGAATTAGATGTAACTATTGTTCGTGGACAGCATCTGCAACTACCAAAATTACCATTTTAATTTGCTAAAATAAGTTTCCATCAAACATATTTTCTGTTTCCTACCCATATTTTTGGACATTTTTGTATATTTTTCAAGAATATTTAACAAACACACCCACCCACACCCAATGCACTTACAGTGTAAGTACAGAAGTCTTAGTGTAAAGTTATTCCAAATGAAAACGATTAGTTCATGGTTTCATTAAATGTACACTCTGGACGTCATTTCATTGGGCATCTTGTTCATAATGTCCATTAGGTTAACTAGATAGAAGACGTCAATAACGCTGTCCATCACACACCAGCTCTGAACCATCAGCAGCAGACATAAATCATCATTGTTTATCAACACACTTTTCATTACAGTCACATTTTGGACGTTAAGCAGCCAGCTGTCAGTCTAACTAAGCATGTGCTGTCCAACAGGCTCTTGAGTGACTCATCAAAATGCCAGCCCTAATGGAGAGAGGCTTTTAACAGGCTCTGATATCAGAAACATTTCTGTAAGATCGCCTCCATTAAAGCTGAGGTCTGAGGTTTATGAAGAATGCAGCTCCACGATGCCACTCTCTTTATCACAGTAGTCTGTTGTAGTCATGGAAGAATGATGCCCCTGACGCACGAGCGCTGGGTCGATGTGCTTCCGCTGAGACTGAAGCCGTTTGTACGGTTAAATGCTGAGCGAGCTGCTTGCTCAAATCTGTTAATGCATTGGCTGCTGTATGAACACACCAGGATAAGGATACAGTCTTTAGTAGTTGTTTTTTCTTTCTTTGGCCAAACCAGGTATTTTGATTTGAGATGAACCGGAATTTCTACTTATGCTTTCGATCGGAAGGAAATCGAGCCAGCGAGCGAATCAATAAAAGCAGAGTGGAGGAGGAAAGTTCACATCAGCTTCTTTTTCCTGCAAACTCATTAGAAAGGAAGAGAGCAGAAGAAACTGCAGGACTGATGCTTCATATTATAGTCTGCACCATGAGGAGCAATCTAAATTGCATAAATAATGATTTTTGGAAGGTCTTCCAAAGAGTATCCCCAAATTATGGTTAGACCAAAACTTAAGATATAAGTTAAATGCTAAATGCTTTACACGTTTTAACACACTTCCCGGATTTTCTGCTTTCTCAAGATTTGCTGGAAATAATGAGTTTAATTGTGATTGTTATTTTATGGTATTAACATTATTTTATTGACAGCTGTTTTTGACAAAGTTTTCTAAAGAATTTATTTATTTATTAACTTGTATTCCTTTATTTATTAATTTATTTAGAATTAACGGGGTCAAACAATTAATCACACCAAAATAAACGTTTTTGTTTACATAATATATTATGGTGTCCTGTGTATATTTATTATGTATTTATAAATATACATGAATGTATATATTTCAGAAAAAAATATTAACTATATTTATTAATTATAATTATATAAATTATACTTTTTGGCTGTGTTTTTATATATACTTATATATACTAATAAATATACACAGAATACACACAAATATATTATGCCAACAGATTTTTTTATTTTGGATGCGATTAATTATTTCACATATATATGCATACACTTTAAAAATACAAATATATTTTGCTTTTTATTTCAATATTTCTGTCCATTAAAATACGTTCACATTGTAAATCATTCTGAATCAATATAAATCTGGTTTTAAATTGGTTATTCCATCCACATTTGCATGTGAAAACAGTGAAGCTCTGTTTACAACATATGTTAAGCATTTGTTTTGGTCAGAAAAAATGTTGACAGCACATTTTTCATCTTTTACATTACAGTTTGTAAAATATAGTGTTGACACAATATTTAGTGTCATTTAATCCCCAGTGTATTTTAGAAACAAATAAACAATTATGAAATAATACAAAATAAAGTAGAAAATTTTAAATGTAATTATTTTTAATTACATCTTTATTGGTTTTGGAACAATATAAATGTCAACTCTTTTATTAATTTTCAAAAAAAAAAAAAATTGCCGATGTATGATTTATGTTGTATGAATGGTTTTTAGAGAAAACTATGCATGAAGGTCCATCCCTAAAATAACTCTCAGCAGGCCATAAGCAGATTGATGAGACTGTAGGTTCATAAATACTCACCTCTGACTTGCCAGAAAGTGAAATAGTTACCAGCTGCCATGAGTGTGTTGAAAAGGAGCAGTTTATGGAAGGAACATTATATTTGGGGGTTCTTGACATCAAAAAGTAACTATACTATCTGGCTTCGAAAAGCATCCTGGGAGAAAGTATTTTACCATGTAACATTACACACTTCACTTTTAAAATCCTGATTGGTCTTTGACACTTCAGTGGTTTGAACTCTGTACGAGGCGCTGCCAGTGTTACTGGAACTGTAATTTGCTCAATAAAAAATTGGCACTCAATAATTTGCAGCTCATTAGTACAGTCACATGATGTCACCATGAGCCAAATTTCATATAACAACCATAATAAGTCCCTTGAGCAGAAGCTGGTTTGACAGGCCTCACAACATTTCTTTAGCTTTTTTCTTTATTTTCAGCTCTGATTAATTTAATTCATGCTTTCATTTATCTCATTTAAGGTTATGAAATTAGTAATGGCCACCTAAATTAAAAGTTTGTGTTAAGCATTTGCAAGGGGCCATTATACACACACACACACACACACACGCGTGTATATATATATATGTGTGTGTGTGTGTGTGTGTGTGTGTGTGTTAAAGTTAACATTTCTCATTTCCGTTTAGTTTTAAATATACTTGTTTAACTACAGCTAAAACTGAAATTGCAATTAATAGATAGTTAATTATTACTATTGTATAGTTATAATTAATTATAATTAAATCAAATGAGACTACAATAAAATAAAATAAAAAAATAATGCTCTCTTTCTGTATAAATACATACATATTTAAGTCTGTACAGGTTTGCTGATCTTTACAGAAAAAGTTGTTTTGCCGTGTTCTGTGTCGTGATTAAATTATTAGCAGATTGGAGGTCCAGATGAGGACACGTTTGCTAATTGCACCTTTTGACTTTTAGCCTCATGGATACAACTGACACTTTCTTGTGTTGTTGTCAACAGGGAAAAGGCCAAAGCAAACAAATCAGTCTCCAAGATTCTTGCGTTTTCCTTGCTTGTTCCAACTGTTGAAACCAAATAAACTGCAAACAGCTGTTTCCACATCTCATTAATTATTTAAAGGCCTCCCAGAAACCTCTGTGCTGATCACCTGTAAATACAGTCCAGTGAACTCACCGGGTCTCCAATAAAAATCAAACACCTTGGAAAAGTCTTCATTGTGGCGATAATAGAGCTGTGCACACATATATGAGGAGACTCTCATATACTTATAGATAGCTCTATACTTCATGCCAGACAAGACCACCCCAGAAACCAGTGATTACTGGAAAAACTTCCTGAACAGAACAAACTGAAACCGCTAACACAATTATATTTGAGACCCAGACCCCTAATATGAACTGCTCACAGAAAGTTAACATGTGGCCTTTATATTAAGTCTTTCAAGAATATATTTATTTTTTAATGGTTTCAGATTCCAAAATATAAATGTATATGAAATGGTGAATGAATTATGTAATTATATGAGTTGTGTAAATTATATTACAGATATAATCCACCGATAAGAAGGAACAATTGTTTAATAGCTCCCCCTTGTGGACACAACATGAACTCGTACATGTACTCCAGGCTACATTATGAATAGATTTCGATCCTAAAGACAGAGGGTCAGCATGCAGACTTGTGAGTCATCAACAAATGAGGTCCAAGGACTTCTAAGAAACAACAGAAGTCAATTTCATTTCATTTTAGAAATGTTATTAATTGGCTTACAGCATGGTATTTTGTTGACCTCCAGTTCCAGAATTCATACTGTAGGGATGGCCATTTACTGAAACTCAAATGTAAATATTTTAATATTTTGAGATCTCCTGCTGTAGAAATCATGGTCCGGAGGCACACAGACCGGACCAAAAGGGCGTCAGTGATTAAAGCGACAGGCGCTCGAGATATCATTATTGTATCTGATTGTATTAGTCTATAATAGAATGATTATCAAAAAGAGCAAATGGTAGAAGCAGATGAACACAAAACCGAATAACAACAAATTTAGAGAGGATAAACTGTGCACATAGGTTTTAAACACTTTGGCTAACTTATGTTGCGCCGCACATGTATCAAATGTGCATCCTTGGAAGTGCAAAGTTTTCTAGCATATTTACTTTAACTTCTCTGGTATAAATCAATGGTATGACCCATTTCTGATGCGGCCAAAATTACAACAACAGTACAGAAAAACAGTACAGACTTCAGAAACTCAAACACAGAGAGTACACCCAGAGATTTTTTAATGTAATACATTTATTTGAGCAATATACAATATAAACACATCAAGCACTAGGGGACATATCAGGTCACAGTTTTGGGGGTCCTGTTAGTCTCCAGCCTTCCTTTTTTCCAATCTTGGTGAACATAGCCAAAGTTCCCAAACCAAAACACGCTGTGGTACCTGTGATAGCACTGTGTGCTAAAAAAAACAAAACATAAAACAAACCCATCAGCAAACTTCTTTAACAACAACAACAAGACACCATTGCAGCTTATATATTGTATTATATTGTACTTACTTCGTGCCCCGAGGAAAATACCTGAAGCACATCCACCGATGAAATAGTTGGTTGGGTCGTCAGGTGCTTCTCTGGCCTGTGCGCTCAGACAAGTGGCCATTCCAAAGATGGCGCCCATGGCGGCTAAAAGGGTTGCAAACAGGAAGTAAATTATTGAAGCAAGTGTGTGTTGCCATCTGATATAACGAATTTAAATTAAATATGTATCTACTGTTCTGACACAAGGCCAACACAAGCAACCGTAAAGATAGTATTTTATAGCTGAATGTAGTACGTCTGAATTACATTCATTGTACATACATTATAGAATATACATTCTAATGGTTACTAAAAAGTTATTCAAAAGCAGCAGCTATTCAGAGCAGGGCTCGACATTAAGCTTTGACGTGAGCTTGTCCTTCAGACAATTAATCAATCATTCACTTGTCAGATTTAAAAAAATTACTTGTCCAGGTTTGTTTTTTTTTCGTGGCACAAATGTAGGTAATTTGTTCTGAAGCAGTCTCATCAGTGCTCTATCAGGTATAACTTTAATCAGCATATGTATTATATTTGCCTTAAATTGATTGCTGTTACACTTTTTAACTTTATGAAGGACAATATTTTCTGATTAAATATACATGTCTCCATTTAGCTCAAATTCTTACATGTGATCAATACATTAAGTTAGAATAATAAGACACTATGTCTGTCACTATTCAAATGAAATCAGTAAAAACAAACTCCATCTGTTCAAATGCATGAATAATGTTATTAGATTAATGTTTTACTTTTTTGCAATACAAATATGAAATGTAACTTTTAAATAATACAGGTCAGTTAGAATTTGTTGAAGCACCAAAAACACATTTTGGTCCAAAAATTAGGACTTTATTCAGCATTGTCTTCTCTTCCGGGTCTGTTGTGAGTGCTTTCACGATGCTGCTGACCGGTGCACCCAATAACAAAGAAAACACATCAGCAGCGTCATACATCAACAGCGTTCAACAGCTTCAACAAATTTTAACTGACCCTCTGATGTCACATGGACTACTTTAAAGATGTTTTTATTACCTTTCTGGACATGGACAGTATACTGCACATACATTTTCAACGGAGGGACAGTGTGTGTGTGCATATATGCATGTATATATAAAGAGAGAGAGAGAGAGAGAGAGAGTCTGCGTTGACATTCCTACCATGAGGACACAGTTTATTGGTCTTACCCATGGTGACAGTGCCAGATGTTGCTCTGGTCAAAGCCTCAACAGCTGTTTCAGGTGGAAATGCCACAATGTGGTAAGCAGAACCTACCAACCCTGCAGAACAACAACAGAAGTAGTAGTAAAGCACATGAAGCTTTCTTTAATAAAGCATCGTCGGCATCATTATGAGAGTCACACAAACAACACAAGTAAGTGAGGCATTAAGCAAATCCACGACAGGAAACTTATAGCAGCCCTTGATGTTATTGTGCAATCACAAAATACACGCTTATGCCACTTTACAGTTATATAAACCAACTAACCGACGGAATTAAGCCGAAAATATGAATTTAGCACTATATTACTAGCTAGTGTGCATGCTAGCAGCTTAGCCTTTAGAGTACATAAACAATGAACATGTTAGAAACCACGCTTAAATGATCCGTTAGAAACCCTAGAATCCAGAAACACCGCAGACTGACCGATGGCAGTGGCTATTTTGGTGGTAATCCATGTTTTGGCAACGCAGTCTTTGCCCTCTTCCAGATCCCAGTAGCCCATTTCTGCATCAAGGACACGACTGAAATATCGCGAGAGTTCTTCTATTCGGGTTTATTGGCGGCTGGTGCACAAAAGAGTGCAATACTGCCACCAACTGCTATGGAGTGTGAAACACATTTCCTTCTCCCTCTAAAAAATTATATCCTCTCAATTTAGTTTCTCTAAGGCAGTGCAGTCATAGGCCATAAAATGTATCTTTTGAGCTAAAGCTTCTTCTTGATCTCATTCTCCTAATGATGTTGTGGATCTAGTCGCATTCTCACCATCCTTCAATCCGATTATATAGAAACCGAGGTTATTAAAGGAAACTATAAACCATAAAAAGTTACTGGAAATATATATATATATATATATATATATATATATATATATATATATATATATATATATATATATATATATATATATATATTTGAATTAGGTGACTGTATGTAATTTATGTAAACTAGTCTTTGAAAAACTTAATTTTATCATTTAGATATTATTTTTAATTACTGATACAATCTAATTTTACAAAATGTAGGCTAAATTAAACGGGTATATTTTAAAATATTATTTTATTATTATAAAAACTAGATGTCAGCACATTCATATTATTATAATTAATAATAAATAGGGCCCCCAAATCTAAAGCTATATTTGGAGCCTCGCAAGTGCATTTTGTAATCACTGCTGTCTCTCTCGGTTTTATTGACTCTGATTGGCCAGCGGCTCCAAATATCATTTCCGGGTCAGGAGCTACAGGTTGCTACGAAGTTGGTGCAGATGACACGTCAGCTGACTGGGAACAACACAAACTACAACACCTGCTCGAATAAGATAATGTCACAAACCTCCGAGCTGCATGTAAACGCGCACTGACTGACGACTGTCGGTGCATTACAGAGTCGCGCGCCACTGCTGTAGCATCAAGCACGCGGAGATCGAGAGAGAGTTCAGCATCATTCAGTCCAGACTCCAGACCCGCGGAAGATGATCAGCCCAGCGGTGCGGCGTTACCGTGGGTGAGAAAGAGCTTACCGGGCTGGTGCTTTCTTCTTCCGTTTCCCGAGCATGTCGTCCCCGTCGCCGGTGCAGATAAGAGAGGCGAACGCGCACCTGGCGGCGCTGTACAGACGCGTCACGGACCTGGAGCAGAGGCTCGAGGACGCGGAGAAAACCGTGCGCGAGCAGGCGGAGAGCCTCATCCGCAAAGACGAGCAACTGCGAGCAACCACGCAAGAAATCACGGAGGCCAAGGACAAGTAGGAGAAAGAAAATATTTACTTCCTTAAAGGGGAAGTTCATCCAAAAATCCAAATTCTGTCATCAATTGCTCGCCGTCGTGTCGTTTTTAAACCTATAAGGCCTATGTTCATCTTGGGAACACAAATTAAGATATTTTTTTATGAAATCCGAGAGCTCACTGACCCTTCTTGGACCGCAACACAACTACCATGTTTAAGGCCAAGAAGCATAGTAATGACATAAGTAAAATAGTCCATGTGACATCAGGGGTTTTGCAAAGCAACGAGAATACTTTTTGTGCACAAAAATAATGACTTTATTCGACAGCTCTTGCCGCCACATGCCGCCATAGTTCAATTCAAGTTTATTTGTATAGCGCTTTTTACTATACAATTTATTGCAAAGCAACTTTACAGGAAATTAAGTTTCTACAATTTTAGTTGTAGCTTAGTGAAAAGAATATCATGATGCATGTGCTTGCTTCTGCATCATCTAAACAATGCATGCACATGGCGCTTAACACGCTCATGCATGGTTGTTTACTTGATGCAGAAACAAGCACATCCGTCGTGATACTCTCCACAATGGAGATTGGATGAGGAGGATAAGAGTTGTTGAATAAAGTTATTTTTGTTTTCTTTATGCACTAAAAGTATTCACGTAGCTTTGTAAAAAGATTATATTAAAGATGGATTATATTAAAGATTTATCTTCAACATTTCTGGACCTGGGAATATTACAGTTGTGTGTTGCTGTCTATGAAGGGTCAGAGTGCTCTCGGATTTCATCAAAAATATCTTAATTTGTGTTCCTAAGATGAACGAAGAGTGGGTAATTAATGACAGAATTAAATTTTTTTGTTTAAACTAACCCTTTAACACAATCGTATGGTGCAGTAGATGCATAATATTGCATTATTTGACGTCAAAACCATGTATACGCTAAATCAGAAAGCTCAATTAAGCTACTGTAAGCAACTTCTGCATTCAAACTACCTCTGAAATAAAACATAACCGATATTATTGGATACGATGGTCTTAGAAAATGCAGATGGAAGACAGACAGGTTACTGTTTCCTAACATGTTTCCTCAATCACTCTGCTGTTCAGTGTGTCCAAACAGCTGATAAAAGCATCACAATAATCCACACCACTCCAGTCCACCAGTTAACTACTTGTGAAGTGAAAAGCTGCGTGTTTGTAAGAAACAAACCCATAATAAAAATGTTTTTAACTTTAAACTTTCACTTCAGGCTTAAATATGAGGCTGTGATAATGCTTCCTCTAGTGGAAAAAGTCAGTCCCTGTCGTCCTCTCACATCAAAACCAACAAATATATTTGTTCAGAACTATATTTGATTGTGAAAGTTGCTTGACCTGTGCATATTTCTCTCCTGATTCAGATGAGATTTTAACTGGAGGATACGTTATTATGGATTGTGGTTTCAACAGCAGCTGTTCACAGTTAAAAGCATCGTATTGATGGATTTGTTGATGTATTTATCAGCCGTTTGGACTTTCAACAATAAGATCTGTGGTTAGAATTATTCAATATAGTCACGCCTCAAACATGAATTTTAAAAAGGCATTGTTTTTATGAACTTTACGTTTTTTTTTACAGCCATATCAAACAACAATTATAGTCCTTATATAGCAACTGTTTTCCAAAAGAAATCAGCCTCAAATTAATTTTTAGATGTCATAGATAATTTTGCAGAACAAAACATGAAAATGTTTTCAAGTAATAAGCAGCCAAAAAATAATTTTTTCGCCACGTTTACTCTCCCTCAAGTTATTCCAAAATTGCATGAATTTCTTTTTCCATACTATGAACGTCAATGGGGACCAAGAACTGTTCGGTTATCCAGATTCTTTTAAACATCTTCTTTTGTGTTCAACAGCTCAAAGAAACTGATACAGTTTTGGAGCAACTTGAGGGTGAGTAATTATAGACAGAATTTTCATTTTAAACAAATCAACGACTGCTACTCTTAAAAAAAAAAACAAATTGGCTAAGGGTGAATTAGCTGTCCAGATTGGCCTACAAATTGATGTTATTACTGAACAGCTCTATTCCGATTGGTGCAACTAATGGTGCATTAACTACAGCTTTAATTAAAAAGGGTACTTTTTATCTTTATTTTTCATGTAGAGAGATTTTCTTCCTCCATGAGAAGCTCTGTCAATCGGAGGAATCCATCCATAAACTCAACCAAACGATTAAGGAAAAAGATTCTTTAATCGGACAGTTACAACACCGATGTCAGCTGTTGGACAACATTTGCAAAAGCCGTCCATTTTTGGACAGCATGCTGGCCCAGATGGCCGAGGCCGAGAGGATGGGGCCTGTCAGTGACTTGGGGAAGCCCACGACCAACAGCTCTCTCAAGGACGGAGAGTCCACCTGCAGCCCCAGCGGCCTCTCCAACCACAAAGACTTCTCCCTCAGCGAGGACGACTCTGACGATCAGGAATTAGATGGGGTTGTGTTTGGGACCACAGTATGAGCCTCAGTTCAACTGCTCCTCATCTCAGGTTTAGCAGCCTGTGTGTTTTACGGTTACAACTGATTCAGTGTCTGTCAGAACATCTGTCGTATCATAAAACAGGTTACTGGAGTGTGAATGGGAGGCTAGTGTAAAGAGTGAAAGCCTGGTGAAGTCTGGCTAATTCTGTTCGCAAATTGGTGCAAGCATGCCACATATCTTTTAGATTTGTCCCTCAGATTACTGAATTTTAGGTTCAGTTTAAAATAACTAGTTAATTTATCTTTATTCTTCCCTTTTTAACTTTTAAATTTGCATATGCTTTATCTCTCTGTTTATACCTTATGGATTTATTGCGTCACATGAATGTTTGAGAAGAACATCTTTAAAATTTGCGTTGAAATGAACTGTTACATGCAGTTAAATTTGTTACCATGATTTTTAAAAGATGTTTTAGAGATGTAATATACTGTGACATTGCATGCTTAGCTTACCGTTTTGTCGGAGCCACTCAGTGAGCAATTTGATGCAAAACAATTTTTTTTTTTTTTTTACAATTATGATGTTTATAAATATTATGTTAATTGATACAATTTGTATACAACAGAAAGTTCCTGAAAAACAGTTTTTCCTCCCCTGTTGTTTAAAAATTTGTGCTGGAAACTCACAAGTATCAAAAGTCAATAAAGGGAGTAATATACAAAAGGAGTGCGAGGCTGCTGTAGAAAACATACGCTGTAACTTAAGATGCATGTATATATTTGTGATCTATGCAGTGAAGTTGTTCTCTGAGAGCCTCCCTTAATGAAACCGTTCTTAAAAAAAGAGCTTCTCCAGATAAACCGAGCAAATCCAAGTGAGCTAAATGCATTTACAGGCTCATGGTTAAGAAATCATAAAGAGTGTAAAAACACTTGTTTGTGTTGAATATCTCCTAGAGCTGTTACCTGCGTTGAATGAATCATGTTACATTTTACATGTTAACATAAAACGGCTGACCTATTCGCTGTTATTTCGGTTCTAATGTGATGCCAATGCATATAGATATGGCGTAGGCCTTTCTCCAAATTCATTTTATCGTTCATTTCATTCGGCCAAGCAAAATCAAGTCTATGCAAGCCTGTCATGTTTTGCCAGATGGAGCCATAATGTTGTGCATGAGTGCACTGATGATGGGGCATTATTCATGTACAGCGTGTCATGTGTCCTGTTTAGATGTGATGGTTACACAATATTTTCATGTTCGTTTTAAGAGTTACATGTGGTTTTGAACTGCAGCATGTTACATATTGGGGCATGCCATATTAATCTTGCTAGTGCCCTGTACAGAAGTGAATATTTTCCCCTACAGATGAAGCAGTGCCTCCAAGACTGATGGTTACTTGTTCAATGGATTTATTTATTCTGAAAAAAAAAAAAGTCAAATAAACTATTTTGTTATTCTTCAGTGCTTAATGTGTACTTCTTCCTGATGCTTTGTGCGACTCGTGACTGTAAATTCACGGAGAAAGCCAAGGTTTGCTCTATGAATGCAATGTGATTTCCATCATTCTGACAGAAGCTTTAAAAACATCCCAGTAAACACTACTAAAAGGGATTAGAAAAGTACATTTGTAGCTCAACTTTATGATTTGAATTGGTTTCGGTGTCTTTGAAAGGTCCTTCCCTAAACCAGAGGTGTCACCTAGAATCTAAAAACGCAGTAGGCTTGCTACAAAAAAGGTGGATATGCAGAAAATAATTCAAATCCTAATATTAAATAACATTGCATTCATTAAAATTGGAGTACAAATTAATCTTTATTTCAATATTTAATCAGACACTTTTTTTTTACATTATTTCCATTTTCACTAATAGGACAAATAATCATGTTGCATTAAAAGTGCTTCTGTTGCATTGCACTCATACAGACTCCGTGGAGAGAAAACCTTATGATGCATGTTTAATGGAGTCAGTGTGGTAGCAGCACCTTCCCTCTACCAATGCAGTTATGAAACCCTTTGGTCCCATCAGGGCCGACAGGCTGGCGAACAACCAGGACACTTAAAGACCTCATTATCTGATTGGGTGACACCGAGTCGCCCATCTCAGGCTGAATGACCTGGGCGGCATGTTTACGTCTCTGGACCCAAGGACTGCTAGTGTAGCCCAAGTCGTCTGGGGAGAGCTCACCCGTGCCCTTGTACCTGCTGGAGGAGGACGCACCAGCTACATTGGGAGAGCTGCTCAAAGGATGTGTGGCCAGAGGAGAGGTCACATGACTGCAAGGAAAAAGCATACGAGGCAGAAGAGGGCTTCCTACAGGACTGCCAAGGGGATTCCTGTAAGGGTCAGAGCGGAAAGTCGAGACCCGTGGGATGGCGAGGGGGCTGCCGTAGAGGGCCTGAGGACGGGAGACTCTGCGGTTGGGCCGAGGCGAAGCCGGGGCAAAATCAGACTCTGAAGAGCTGCAAACAGCCGA
The DNA here is from genome assembly GCF_003368295.1 of Carassius auratus. Taxonomy (NCBI): domain Eukaryota; kingdom Metazoa; phylum Chordata; class Actinopteri; order Cypriniformes; family Cyprinidae; genus Carassius; species Carassius auratus. Next base: position 1,183,978 of record NC_039253.1, read on the forward strand.
ATCCTCCAGAGAATAAAGGAAGCGCCTGGACTTTCTGTTTGGCCTTTTTAAACTCTCATTGTCAATACCTTCTTCAGACTCTTCCTCCGCTAGACCTTGGCTCCATCCTGGTTTACGTGTTCCACGGCTTCCCAGCAGGACCGCGCAAACGCCCCTTCCTCCCTTCTGCTGCTCTTCCGCCTTCAGGGCTTCGTAGGCCTTTCGTGCGCCTTCCAGATACTCATACTCCACCACAGCACACACTTTGTGCCCCAGTTCCAGGTGTCTCTTAGTATAGCACTTCAACTCCGTAGGGATCTCTTTTCCAGGCCGCAGAATGCGGAGAGATGAGATGGTGCCGTAGGGAGAAAACACCCGCATTGCGGCTTCCATGATGCCTGGCTGCTCCACACCCGGTGACCCGTTTCCCTCGTCTTTGACTGGGCCTACACCATCTAGGAAGTTCCAGGCCAGAAGTAGCTTGCTTGTGGGGATGCACAGGAGCCAGTCAGGTACAGGAGTCCTTCGTCGCACCTTGGTTCCCATCTCATTCACTTCCAGCTGCGGAGATGCTCTTGCAGCCGCCAGCGTGGTGTGCCAGTCACGCGTCAGATCTTTAATCTATGAAAACAAGAATCAAAGCACAGACACAAATACTTTAATGTTAACTATAAGAAATGGTTAACTGGTAAATGTCTAGTTCCTTCACTATATACCATCAAAAACTGTAATTATACTGTAAAATACTGTTAAGTTTGTAACTTCTAGTGAAAGAGAACAAAACTTACACTTTGTGACAGAATTCCCCGTGTAACACTTTTTCATGTTCATAACTGTTTCTGATATTTTTTTCTTAGCAATTATGTAAATCAGTGTTTAAGGTTTCATCTTATGTTGTTAAATGAACATTTATCGAATTATTTGTGTTGCGTTACCTCGTGTCTTGTATTTCTATGACACTCTGCACCTTCTTTATAGTATCTACCGTCCTCAGCCTTTGAAAAAGCTACTTGAAATGAGTCATGTGAATTCTCTTTACCAACTATATTTTTAGGTGGTTGTCAGCCAATTATAAAGGTACAAAACAGATTTAGTAATTTAGAGGGTTGGTCTTTAAATATTACATCAGTTTTTATTATTATCCTCCTGGGACCATGAGTCCGCTGTTGACGACATTATATTTTAGTAAATCTCTCTTATCTCTTAAGGCCATTTTACACACATACTGCATAAAGGAAAATGGTAAAGCAAATAATTATTTCTTTCATAAAATAGTTGAGAGTCATCTTTATACAAAGTTTGGTATAAAAAAAAAAAAATCTTGAAACAAATGTATTGGTGTAATGTAATATATATATATATATATATATTTATTTTTTATTTATTTATTTTTCTTTTTTTAATAAAATTTTTCACATTTTTTATTTTCTTATGTTCTAAACAATGTAAAGATGAAATAAAAAATACAAAATTCACAAATCTTTTTTTTTCTTCTGGGTCTTCTGGGAAGGTCATTTTTTCCTTTTAAACTACATTTTAATTTAACCTGTAAAACATTAAGTGTAAAATTCAGACAACCATTTTTTTTTTTTTTAGGTTTTACAGTTTGTTTCGTGATGACCCTCTTTGGTTATCTCACCTTCTTGAAAGATGTCAGCAGCTTCAAACTAACATAGCCCATCTTGTTTCTTTGGACATGTTTTAGCAGAAAAGCATCATCTTCCAGATTCTCGTTAGAAAGGTAGTACTCCAGCTGGGCAGCAATCTTTTGGATCACATCATCATTTGGAGGAATCCAGAGATCACTCTCACAAAATTCCTCTTCAAAAACATCAATCAACTCAGTTGAACTCCTGAAATTATAAAAAACAAATATCTGGAATTAGTGGAATTCCCAGATCGGATTTTACATTAAAATAAAGAAACTCTTAAAATAATTTTGACATTTCATACATTTTCAGCAAAATTACAAACTTATTCATTAACCTACCCATCCAAACTGTCATTTAGCCCATCATCAGTGAATGAGAAGGGCCCCTTTGACTGCTGAATGTCTTCACAATGGAAGATGTCAGTAAAACCAGGGGAGGACATGCTGTTGACAAATTATTTTGATGTTACTAACACTGACACAACTAAACATCGAAAATATGTGCTAATTAGTTGTAAACGGTGTTGTAAACAGCCTACCTGACGGCTTTAACTACATGTTTCGCCGTAAACCGCCACACATCACCTGAAAACAGGTGATCCTTTTCAGAATACTGATTTATGCGTCCTTACGTCACCGCTAAAAACGAGGTCGACGTCATGCTTGCTCTGAAACAAACGAGGGTAAATTATAAATTCATAAGAAAAAAAAAACGAGATTTAATACATAAAAACTATAATCTTGATCCTTAAAAAAATATTATTTGATATTAAATAGTAGACTGCATATCCACATACACTGAATGATGCAAAGTGACGTTGGGAAGCATAAATCAATGTAGGAAAAAGATTGTATTTTTGTATTTTTGCAGGTGCTCTTTCCTCATCTTGATGTTTTGTATGCAGCTTCCAAAAAAAAAAAAAAAAAAAAATTATGACCAATCACACACAATTCCGTTGAGCTTATGAATGCAATGGCCAATCAGAGGAGTTCTGGTGAGTCATCGCTGAAACATCACGCTCTCTGACGAATTATCTTATCAGAAACAATAATGTGTAGATGTAATTTCAGTGTAAAAAACTTCAGCGATTATATTAAAAGTTTTTGAGAGTTCTTGAACTCTTGCTAGACTGAAATCAATGATAATGTTCATTGATAATGTAAATGTTATTTGCTCTCATTCTTTACAATGAAAGTGTTTTCATTTTTAACTTAGAATGTTGTTAATTAAACTCACGTTAAAAACACAGTAATATTAAGAATAGTATATGACACGACACATATTTAAATAAAAACACGGGTTTTATGCGTAGTTAATATATTACACAAACATTTGCATGCATTTGACAATGAGATATTTCATGACATAGTTAACACGTTTGGGAAAACTTCGAATTAAAAAGTAGTCCTAAAAAAAGTGCATGATGCCCCTGCACGTAGCCTCTTTTCCCACGACGTTAATAAACGTTTAATGGGCGTGTTAATTACTTTGTGATCCATGGACTTTTGGAGACCCTGTAGACTTTATGCAAACCTACCTTTGAGCCGACTTGTTGTGTGTACTGTGAGGGATGAGGTGCCAAGATTAAGTGCAAAGTGTATTCCAAATGAATAGGTACCACAGGGGATCCGTGAGACGCTAGTGAGCCGACCCCCCTACTAGGCTTCCTGTATATTAGGACTGTTACCATTCCTCGTGTTAAGGACAAGTTTTTCCTCACGTATGTAGCCTACCAGAGAGCACGAAGGTGTTCTGAAGTCCTGCTAATTATCTAACACTGTTAGCAGCCAATAAACACACCCAGGATAATGTGTGCTCAAGCATATTATAATGACAGTAACTGTTGCCTTTGTAGAATTGAGCGACTCGGTGTGACCGGAATTAGAGATATTGCTGATAAATACTAATAGCCTAACACCCCACAGAACCATTTTCGTGATTCTTACAACCACAGGTTAGCAAGCAACCAGTGCACTTTACATAAAAGAAGATGCAAATAATTAATGCACATTAAAATGCAAAAGAAACGTTTCTGCGTTCACATTATTAATTTCTGACTGGTGAAGCAATGCCACCAAAATGTAACTACACAATGAAATATTTTTTTTTTTTTTTTTTTTTTACATTTGTTCTTCTAAATTACCGTAGGGAACAGAAAGGTACCCCTTATATAATACTTTACAAGTTTATATAAGCCATTTACCCTGCAACTGTATGGAAAAGCCATTTTACACTTAAATAGTGAATACATATAATCACCAACAGGTGGCAGTCGTTGATAGAAGATGGTTCTGTTGATGTAGGCTACAGAATGCTGAAATGCTTTGGTTGAAATTCATAATAGCACACTTAATCACTTTTAAGATTTGACAGCAGGTGGCGCAATGGAACAGTGAACTGAATCAATTCAGTTCGACATTATTGATTTGAGTTATTGATTATTTGACTGATTTTAAAAGTAAATTTAGATTTATTTGAAATGCATAAATTCACTTGAAATTCAAGCCATGTCTAAAAATGTGTTGCTGCACTGACATAAACACAATGTGTTATGTTTTTATGTAACCATATTAGGCTATGACAGAATTTACTCTGAATATATTTCTACTGAGCAAAGTAAATCGATGAAACAATTAAATTCCCTTCAGACGTTGACCCGTGTTTATGCAGACGGGTTTCGTAACTAAAGCACAACATGGTCCCATGACAACATCAACAGCTCTGATCCTGTGACTGTACCGTCTATAATTAGCCGGCGGAACTGGAACAGCCTGGGTGATGAAAGTTCCAGGTAACAAGGAGACAGAAACTCTACTGCCTTCTAGAGCCTCTGCAGCAAAATAGTGACTTCTCCACGGATAGATGCAATCAAATTCAATGCATCATTTTCGACACTAACTATGCACGCTATTGCATCGGGACGAGAATCGAGAGTCACGAGACACCACGAATGCAAAGGAGTTTCGTACAACCGGCTTGTGCAATTTCAGGATATGCCCAAATCAGAAACATGATACAATCACTATTTCTTTCCCATATGTGCTATACTTGCGATTCAAACCCGAATGTAAATGAAAACTGCGTAAAAATCTGGCTTTATTAAGTTTTGTACATGATGCAAAGGTCTCAGACAAAACTGCAACATGCACATCGAAAGCACCAGGGAAACTCCATCATTTCCATAAGGAAATTCCATCGATCTCGGTACAAACAAATTGAAAGCTACTGGGTGCATGCTGTAGCCTACTTGCTATTTGGGGAAATATTCCCCGACTCAGCCCACGTGGGGTCTAAGCAGGAGCTTCCCCCATAACCAATGGCAGAGCGAGAGCGAGAAACCTGTGGAACATTTCTAGCCAATGAGAAAGGAGAGCGTTTCACATATCCACGCCCACTCGAAAACGGTATAAAAGCTAGAGTTTCGCTGCAAGTCGGCAGATACAACTTCTCATACAAAGAATACTGCAGCTCCTAGCGTTATTTGGATTATACTCTGGCCAGCACACTTTGACTGGATTTTAACGTTTGCGAGCCCTTCCGGAGACTTGTGGATTACTATTATTTGAAGCAAAATGACCCTGGAAGAAGTCGTTGGATGCAATATCACTGATAAAAAGTAAGTTCTTTTTTGCATTCACATTAAGTACGAATCTCAGTGAGTGTCTTACTATACAGACAACCATCCGACTGTTGCTTACCATAGTCCGCGTGTTTTAACAGAATGGACACCGTGAGCCAAGCACTGGAAGAGCTGCTGGTAGCAGCACAGAGACAAGACTGTCTTACAGTCGGCGTTTATGAGTCTGCAAAACTAATGAATGTGTAAGTATATACTTATGTCTGACTTTTACACATGCTGTTGTATTGCGTTATCTCAACAAACAGGAGACTAATTGCAATTCATTTGATCTACAGAGACCCAGATTGTGTCGTACTGTGCGTTCTGGCCACCGATGAGGAGGACCAGGATGATATTGCGCTGCAGATCCACTTCACGCTCCTTCAGGCGTTCTGCTGCGACAATGATATCAACATCCTTCGGGTGTCTGGGCTGAGACGCCTCGCACAGGTGCTCGGCGAGCCAACCACCGTGGACAACAGCGAGCCGAGGGACTTCCACTGCATCATAGTCACTGTAAGTAGATTTATAATTTGCTCATCTTCTGCAACATGCATCCAGAGTTAAATCCTTATCATATTATGGCATTGACTTATGGTGTATTTCTTGCGTTTCCACAGAACCCTCAATGCCAGCCACTCAAATGCCAAGCACTGATGGACGTGGGCAACTACTGCGAAGAGAGCCGCTGCAAGAACCAATGGATTCCTTATCTGTCCCTGGAAGAACGCTGAACGAACTGCTATGCTTTTGATGCAATGAAAGGATGAACGAGTCATTCTCTGCGAATGAAAGCAAAAGGGCTCTGCACGAGCCGCCGTGGACCGCTGCGTCATGCTAAGGGGCTGTGAGAGAAAAGTGGAGCTCTTGGAACCGTGCGCACGGGACCGGTACATTCCACCCTGCCCCTCCAGCTTATCGTGGCCTCCGTGGGGGAAAAGAAAAGTGGTAGCGGAGGAACCAGTTGTGGAAACATGAACTGTGAAAGGCTGCCTGTCGGCGAAAGCGGTGCTGGAGAGCTTGCACGCGGGCGGCGTGGGCGTGCAATGGGTTGGAAAGTGAAGTGTGCGTCACTATCGCTGCCTAGGGGGCGAACATTTTCGAATGCCGAGTGAATGATCTGTGAATGTGCCGGACTTTAGTGACTATGAACTGCAGTGGCATTGATGCCAGGCTACAAACGGACTGCAATCGCTTCTGTTACACTGCACTGAGAAGGACCGTGCTTGTGGGACAAAGTGAATTGAGTTATTGAGAAATGCATACTATGAATTGATTTAAGTTATTTACAGTAATTTAAATAGAGTAATATATGCATTGCTGCTCTTGTCAAATGCAATGTTGTTTCAATAAATTATTGATTGAGAATTGTACATCTGTCTTTTGGCTTTGCTTTGGGGGTTGGGGATTGTAGACAATTCAATGGATGACAAAGCAATACAACTGCAAATGCACTGACTGACTTCCCCTTTAGTAAAAGTTTTAAAATAACAAAACCTTTCCTGCTAAACATCCTTGCAAATCCTTAAAGTCTCGGCACATTTAGTTTGAGTGAGAGGGAACTACCCCACTGAGGTGTGAATGCATTCAGTGGAAATGTTAAGGAAGAACGAGCCATAAGTGACGTGCAAACATATCAGCAGTTTGCCAAAGGATAGTCTACATATCCTCTTGTCCTGGAATCAGCGTCATATCCTTACTGATACACAGTCAATTACGAAACCGTACTGACAGGAATGAAGACTTTACAAGTAATTCATGTCTAGTTCCGTCTACTTTGGCAAGCTCTGCTCCTCCATAAAAGAGACTGTACAGGGCTTGCATAACCTCCAGAAAAGGATCTGACAACATGATCCATTTATAATATTTTCAAAAAGTGATTTGAGGTTTTATCTTATCACAGGTCTCTTACTGTTTGTAGAACAATCTTTATTTGTTATGAAGCAGACAGCTTGTGACAGCACATATAATACACTTGGGCAGACTGGGATCATGTTTTCCTCAAGGGTAAAATGATGATGCTAGTTCATGCTTCATCCTTTCACAGCTTGGTCTGGGTTACTAGGACAAAGCTTTAACCATTAAGCTACCACTATCCTTAAGTAACACTCTGGCACACTTCTTTTTCAGCGTTGTTTTTCCAGCTCCATCCAGTTGCTGTTCAGGTCAGGGTTGTGAACTCTTGAGAGTTGAAGAGCTACATACTTGCACACATTTAAAACAAACAAGAGCGTCTTATGAGATCCTTCCAACAAAACTCCACCATCCTGGGATTTAGAGAACTATAATACGATTTCACATTCACATGCACGTTGTTGTGATATTCTCTGAGCATTTGCTCATTTTCTGCTAATCTGAAGTAACAAAATGCTTGTATTAGCTATACAGTCACTGCCAAAGTGAGGTTGATAATAATGATTAAATATAGATTTGTATTAAGGGGTATTAATAGAAAAGAGGAATCAAAGTTTCCTAAATTAGTCTCATTTGAGATGAAAGACAGACATCAAGTATTTTTTCCCCCAGGCATTCCCTGAGCTGATTGTGCGTCTGACGTAGCCCGTTTCTGATTACGCATTGGAACCCCGGAAACGTCATTGACCATTTAAGGGCAAATCTGAAAGCGCCGAGTATGTCTCTTCTACTCAAAACCAGGGCGAAATATAGTCATTTAAACGGAATTCTCAGTATATAAAGTATCATATGATACATGTTTGTTTGAATAAGGCATCTCCTAACCGCTCACCGGCTGAATCGTGCCCAGGTCTCCTGCGCCAGTATGTGAGGAATGCGGAAACAATGGCTGTGTTTCCATAGATGTGCAGCGTGAACGCGCTAGCTGTTTCCCACAAGGTGCGCGAATGAATCTTATCGTGAACAAGGGGAACAGTCCAGGATGAAATGCTAAACACACATTTAAATGCCGATGACATGCTATAACTTTCCTAAATTTGGACTATGATGGACATTTAGTTTATTGTCATTTCTCATGATAGAATATTTTTATTTCTTCAAAATCTGCTTTTGTATAGATACACCAAGACCAGTCCTAGAATCAATATTTTTGATTAAATCCGAGAGCTTTCTGACCCTTCATAGACAGCAAGGTTCCTACCACGATCAAGGTCCAGAAAGTTACCAAGAACTTCAATAAAATAGTCCATGTGACATCAGTGGAACAACAGCAATTTTATGAGGCTACTAGAATACTCTTTGCAAAAGAACTAAAATAACAATTCTTCTCCTCCACATCACCCTGGCAACATTTTAGAAGGGACCAGGATGCATGCACGTCTTTCCCTGAATGTAAACAAGGTGCAGTACATGCATGTTCTATGTCAGAAACACCGCGTGCATGTAGTGTTTATGTGCTGATCAAAGCATGTGCATGCATCATCATATTCTCCAATGACATGAAGAACTGTTGAATAAACTTATTTTAGTTTTTTTGCATACAAAAAGAATTCTCGTAGCTTAATAAAATTACAGTTGAACCAGTCAAATGGACTGTTTTGTCAATGTTATTGGTAACTTTCTGGACATGTGTTATACAAATTCTGAATGGATTATATAGTTATACCCAAGTGCGGAGATATTGCTCCATTTATAATCACTAGTCATTTGTCAAAATCTCTAAATGTAATAATAATAAATGAAGATCTCTACATGGCTCAATGAATCTTTTATTTATGTTGTGTCTTCATTTTGTAATTATAGCAGGATTCAAGAGCACGCAAAACAGCACTGGACATTTTTTTGAGTTTTGGGACTTTAACATAAATGCCAATGATTGGCTGTTTTGTTCAAGAAATCATCAGTTGTGTTTGTGATTGGCTAGATTGTTCAACGCTGCAAAAACATGATGCAAGCAGCAACCTTTGGTGCTGAGGTTAAGGCAAACATTAAGCAATTATAACACAATTCATGACAGCAAAAATGGGAAAAAATCTTTTAATTAACATGCCAGTGTCCAATAAAGTCATACAAACCAGTGCAAATTGCAGAATTGACATGAATACACATTGTGAAAATAAATATACAAGCAGTAATAGAAACACTGAAATGCAAATTACACAGAAATACATTTGTGCTACTATAAAATCCAAATTCTTTTAAAAAGCATGACCAAGAGAGAAGTATACAGGAATAGATACACCTACACAAGCTGACTCTAAAAAGCAGTTCAGTATTTCTAAAAGCACTCATAGGCAGAAACTCTGGGCCCCTGCTGAAATTTTCCCTTCCCATAAAGCCTTGATCTGTGTGTGCTGTAATGACTAAATACCACCCAGTCTGTTTCTGTTTGACTCTGGTCTCTGAGGTCGTCAGGTACATTCAGGCTTGCAGTGGCGCTTCTTTCCACCTCCACCCAAACGAGCAGCCAAGACGTGATTCTGGCCAAGTTTATGACCCACCCTGCAGAGCAGACCGAATTAAATAGACAGTAAAAGTACAGCTTGTGAATGCTCTCATTTTCATTGCACTGTATAAGCCTTTAATCAGCATTTTATCTCACCACTATAAACACATTGCTCATGCTTAATTAAAGCGACCAATTACTAGGTTACAGCAGATGCTGACAGTGTGTTTAGAGAAAGGGGCTCTATGGCTCACCAGTTTACAAAGAACAAGGAAATTGCTGAATGCACTCCAGAAATTATCATATCATTGCTACTGTATCAATGTCTTTGACAAATAAGGGTATCCAATATGAGGAAAAATGGTTTACATAAAAGTATGTATGAATAAACTATGTAATTTCGATTTATGTCAGGTGGTGCGACCATCGAGTAAAGAGAAATTACTACATTTGAAGTTGTTGCAAAAACACAACAAATGGCAAAAATGTATTAATTGAATAATAATGTTTAAATGTAAAAAAGAAAAAAAGTAAAAAAAAAAACTAAAATAGAACAATTTTTAAACTGTGTATTTGGTCAGTTTATGACAAATTTAATATCACACACACAAGCGATATATCTAAATTAAAAGCGGTATATAAATAAATAAAATATGATAATATTATACAATATTTTTCAATAAAATATAGTACTTAATGTATCTCGTTTTCCTTTCCATTTTTTTAAATTCAGGAAGATTATGTATTTTCCACCTTAATGTTCTTGATCACAAAAATAACAAAATATTTTTAATTCAGGAGAGTAATATTAATAATAATAATAATATTCATAAAATATGTTCATAGAAGAGGTATTATTACCAAAAAACACAAATACAATTATAAAAATAAACAGATATAAATTAATTTTATTAATAAACAATATCTTTGCCTTTGTTGTTTTCTTTATTCATCGGTCGTGATTATGATTATTTTAAATCCTTTTATGTAAATCACTTTGAAATAGCGTTTTGTATGCATTGTGCTCTATAAATTAAACAAATATAGTTACAAGCAGAATTTTGTAGGAACAGTAGTCTGTTCTCATGAAAGCCATCCCCAGGTGATGGACTGAATGTGACTGCTGCAGGAATCAGCTGGGTGAGCGCTGAACTGAAGGTCACGCTGGAAACAGGGAGTGGGTGAGCTTTAAGAATATGTGCTATTGTACAGCACGCTCGCAACACAGCTGACCAGACAATAGCTAGCTGTGTGTTCCTCTCCAGACGGCTGGAAAAAGCGTGCACGCGTACTCAGCCCTAGAGGCGTCACACCGCAGCACAATGGCAGCAAAAGACTAAAAGACTAAGTCTGCCTGAACGTGACTGGTGACTGGAGCCGAAAGTGCTGGCGAAAGCTGACGTCAAGCCAGAAAGTGTGTGAGAGAAAAAGGGAGGCGGTTACAGAAACAGAGAGCCTTTTCTTTCACTTGGCAAAAGCCCTGGCTGATTTAAAGTTGCTGACAGTATTTAGTTCAGACGGCAGGGCTATTAATAGAACGTATTTTTAGCACAAAAGGAGCTACATATATATATATATATCTCAGGGAGTGGTGGCCTTGTAGATAAAATAAGGGGTTTCTTGATTCTGTAATGGATGAAAAAGAAAAAAAACTGATTCTTTTGCCCCTCCTGTGGTTCTGCTGAACTGTCCTGAAACATTTTTGCCGTGATTGAAAGCGCAACAGAGCCTCTCTTTTGTAAGTTGTGTGCAGTGCTGGATGGTTGGGACTGATTGCCGTGCATCTTAGCCATAATTATAGACTTGTTTTAAGCCCCCCGCCACCCAGTTTAGACTGAAACTATAACCAAAAAGTCCATCCAGACCCCCGAACTTACCACATGAACGCAGTGATTGACACTGAAACCCACTGTCTTTAATTAAATAAAACCACACCTATTATACTGACCTCTATGTGTTAGGGTCAGTGACAAATACGGGCGTCCAATATAAGGAAAAGTCTTTTACAAATCTAGCTTAACATGCTTATGGCAAATCTTAGAAACAAAATCTTTGTATTCAATTTTTTTTCTTTTTTTAAACAACTGTCTAGTGAAGAGTAATTGCATATTCTCTTGATTTCTTCTGCATGTTTTAGAGCTGCTTTACAGCAGAATTTGGATTTGTCTTGTATTTCATGGTTAGCATCAATGATTTTGTTACTTTCATGTTTAAAGTGGCTTTATAAGTACATTTTAAAATAAAATACTATTTCAGTCTTTTTACTTCAATCTTAAGCACTTAATTCAATGTTACTTGCCATTTCTTTGTTTAATTGTGCAGCAAACAATTTCGGAGTCATTTTTTTCTATACCATTTTTTCTGTACGTGAGCATGTTGATCTAAAGCATATGCATTTATGCATTTCAAATATTTCAAATAGCTGAAATGCACGATATTTCCAATATTAATCATATTGCATATGCATAGAGAGAGAGCGAGAGAGAGAGAGAGAGAGAGAGAGAGAGAGAAATGAATATGCAATATGATTAATATGATTATTGTATATGTAAAACACACACACAGCACTATTAGGCACAGTAGATATCCACAGTTGATTCTAGATATTTCTACATCTAAATGGCATATTATAAAACAGAGACGTAGCAGTTCTATTTCTATTGACTGTCATGTCAGTGCTTCTGGCTGAATCTGGCCTGCTGTAATCTTTGTTCTTTTGCGCTAACACAGATGAGAGCGTGGTGTTGTAAGCTTGCACCTCTGATGTCTCGTCTTTGAGAGAGCTGCTGCTGCTGCTGCTGCTAATTTGGTCTTGGATCGAGAAGAATAGGCAGACGTCTGACAACAAACGAGCGCTGCCCATTCTTCATATGAGTCATGACCTCCTCCAGAGCTCAACAGACTCAGCCTTTACTGCCATCCGAAGTGTCAGACCATCTGCAGTGGAGACACCGGTGATGAATCAGGAGAACATGTGGTGCGTAATATAGTTTAAAATAGCTTTTCTAGATCACTTTCACAAAAGGAAATTACATCCAGCTGAGACATTTATAAGATAAGGTATTAAATCAGATCTAATCTAGAATTGCATGCACCGACTCAGACAAGACATCATAAGTGTAAAATGTGGCACAATCATGCATCTGGCAGAGCCTTTCATTCAAAGAACACCTATATATTACAGTCGGCTACGTTTTTAGCAAGTGTGAAACAGAGAGCGATATCATGGTAGCAATTAAATAAAGCCTGGATCATGGGTGGTCTCATTTAGTCTTATGGGCTAGTGCTACCCAAGATAAAATGATTGTGTTCTGTTTAAAGTCCTTTACAGTGGGGAGATCAAGGGCAAAATCTCTCTCCTGGTGGAGATTTTATTCAAAGCCTTTACAAGCACAACGTGGCAGAGTTTTCTACTGGTAATTTCACTGCCTTTTATGGCTTCACACTTAACTCTGTCTTAAATATTCAATATGAAGTTGCAGTATAATTTGACCTTTTAAGTGATAGGCTTTATTAATGCTGGAAAAAAAACACAATACACTCTTCTATGCAGCACATGCATGCATTTTCATTAATAAGAGCTGAAGTACTGCTATAGTTTGAGCTTTATGTATTTCTAAGTCATAAGCTTTGTTCTGGCAAAGACAACAATACATGGACTATACTTTTTATATATAATAAATTGCATGCTGTTTTTTATGCATTCATGCATTTTCTCTGGTAAAGGCTTTGCTATATTGCAGAATTGCTATGGTGGGAGTTTTTGAGTGTTTGTAAGTGATGGACAATGACCATGTTGTCAAAAACAATAAACATCCTCCTCAGACATCCAAATATGCATGTATGCTGTATTTCTTTGCATGTGTGTGTGCATTAAGTTGGTAAGGTTTTGCACTACTGCTATAGTTTAAGCTGTATTTCCAAGTCATGAGCTTTGTTAATACTGACAAAGGCAACATACACATGCACTATACTGGTGCAACGAGCCAACAAGTGTCTGCTAGAGAAGTGTACACGTCATGCAAAAAGTCTGCGTTCTATTTTTAATGCACTACATGCATGTATGTATTTATTTTAGTATGGGTTGCAGCAGTATTGCTATAGTTTGAATTTTATACAAACTGCCGAAGACAACCAGTACACAAAATATCCACTTCATGCTAATAAGCCTGTATGCAGTTTTTCACGCAGTGCATGCCTTCAGTTCATGCATGACTTTTTTTTCCTTTTGAAGTCTTTCCAAGCACAGCTTGCCTTTCACATAAACGCCACAAACATTGTGCACTTCAAGTGTCCTCCATGCTCTGCTGAGGTCTTTCCGGGGTAACTCAAATTCACCAACAGTGGAATTTCACCTCAGGCTTCACTAACACAAGAGAAGCCATTGTTTGGCCCCATGTGCATGTGTCTTTGTTTGAGGTGGCAGTTAATTAAAAGGTACGCGCAAAAGCGGCAGGAAGCCTTTAATGACAGAAGGCCTTCATGTGGACGTTTCAGAGTGAGGTTTACACTCACGCCAACAGGTCTGACTGACCCACAGAGTTGAAAGGAATCTTTAAATGCAGCCCATTTGAACTTCACCCATCCCGAGCCCCAGCCGCAGTGGATAGGTGGTTGGAGGGGTTGGGTGGGCTGTGGGACAGGGGGAGAGAGAGGGAGAGACAGTGGGAGCTGCAGGGTGTGGTGACTAAAGCCAAACTGCAGAAACAGGTCTATGTGAAGGAAGGATACATAGACAGTTTCTGTTAGTGGTTGTCATTAACGTCGCAGAGGTATTCCCACTGGATTTAAGAATAATTGTTAATCACTTAATCTTGACTACAAGATATATCAAACTTCAATTAATGGAAAATTAAGATGAAGATTAATTTCATGCAGAAGCATACCTGTGTCTGATGTGCTTATGCATATGGTGAATATAACTTATCGTGCATAAATTAATATTTACATTTAAATCTTACATTTCTTTTCCCAAAGACAAAAACATTCATAAAAAGCAAAAATATTACTTTAAATAAAATTTATGAATGTATTTTTAATCAATTTAATCAACAATCTTTCTTAAGGCATCTTATTAATTACACGAAATATATTTTTTTTCACAACTTAGCATAAACAAAAGCTAAATGAGCTATAATATGACAGTACAATTTGCACTTTAGATACAACAAATAATTTTTCTTTATTAATGTTTAGTTAATTTAACCTCATATAGACAATTTAGAAAGTCATATTGAGTCCTGTTTCATGTTTCATGTTTTTTTTCTTTTCTTTTTTTTTTTTCTTTTTAAATATGCATCATATTTTCTGTTATGTACTAACTCTTTCTGTAGTTAGTCAGTATCCAGACATCAACCCTCTACTTTCAAATGAAAATACTGTTTAAACTTTAACTAATACTATTAGTGAGAATACTGTTTAAACTTTAACTCCAATGGGCACTTGCTTTTAGACTGAACTGAACAAAATAATCATTTTGACAATTATAAAACACAATTTTTTTTTTCAGATTGGTGCTATATTGCCCCATAGACTTCATGGAAAGTGCATTACTATAAACACAAATCAAACCAACTTTCTCACACCACAACACAGACCAAAGTCTTGTAAGTTTGTGTCATTCTGCCTAACAAAACCCGAATAGTTAGATTCATGTGCTCTGTGTATTTTCCAAACTTGTAGAATCTATATAGTTAAATGCACAGTAGAGAAACGCAAAATGCAGGATAGGCTTATAAAATGTCAAGATGACAAAATTGCTCCAAAGACATTGTATATTTTGCTCTTGAATTGGTAGCTATGTGTCCAGAGTTTCTGACTTATAATTATGATAAAAGAGACTGATCCCCCGACCTCAAACTCAAGGCTGACTCAATGCAACTTACCAACACTAAAAATAGAAACGACCCCATTGCCATGCACACACACCCTCTTGTTAGCCCTATTTTCTGACCAACAAAGAGAAGACGGGAGGGGTGTGTGTGTGCATGGTTTTGTATGGGGGTAAGACTAGCACTGGAAAGTTGACTCATTCAATTGTCCCACAATTGCTCTTGCTGCCCGAAACTCTGGCATCCAGAAACCAGAATCCTGCTCTATTCTTCAGGATATGTTTAGCATTTCCAATGGCTCCCAATGGAGAGCTGCTCAGTAAGGGGAGGAAGAATGTGCATAACAGAATGGCCAGAACATTCCAGACAGGTTTGCGTACAGTGGCTACGACTGGGAGACATGTTAATCTGCTTATTTATGGACGCTCAGAAAGATCCCTGGCTGATTCATTAATGCCACAGGCTGGGAAAAGTGTCTGGACAGAAAGTGCTTCCACCCGCTCATCATAGGAGTAATGACCACCTCACTACTGGAACTAAATAAACTTCACACAGAGGCTTGAAATGGAAACGGGTGCTTCAGTAGAATAACCACAACAACACAACCCTCCTCCCAGGTTAGAAATGCGGCGAGAAGCTCCATATTTAAATCATTCTGTTCGTCTACAGACTTCGGCTAAACCCAAACCACCCTAATACGCCTATCTGGCCTGTACACAGTCAAACACTCCTTGAAAGGGCGCTGAGCGTCTCCCTTCTCCTTCATTTTCAATATAAAAATATGCCTAAATGCTGATCCCACATAAATGTCACAGCCTTCTAAATTAGTACCAAGCTGCACGCTGAAACAGTCATATCTGATATAATGTTAAATGGGATATTTATGGCCATAATAACACAGTGTGCACTGTGACAACACTAAAAGCAAGAAACCATAATGAAAGCTTATTCGTTATATTTATTCACACACACACACACATATATAGAGTCTGGTTCTATATTTTCAAGATTATCCTATTTAAATCAGTGTGATAAATGAATTTGAATCTGTGAGTAGTTAATTACGTAATGTAATGGATTACATTACTAACTACAATTGCTGTCGTGTAATTTGGAATCAGTAACAGACTACAATTTTTAGTAATTTATTTGTGGTGAAACAAATGCATTACTTTTGAACAGAGAATTCCACCAATCAGAGAGTAGCAGTGAGCAAAGATGTTTAGCTCCGCCCACTAATCTAGTTGCTCCTCTTTACACTTTGTAAATACTTAAGTCATTTGTATACAGGTATGTTATGCAATAAACTGAAAATATATTGTTTTTATAGATACAAGCAATAATTCTCTGTCAGTTTTGGTTTATGTAATTCGCAGTGCTTCATGGGATTGCAGTACTTTCACTCATTAAACCCATTAAGTACTGTCATATACCTTTTTCTCTTTGACTGACTTTCATATACTTGCTTTGAATCAAATTATGTAATGCTGTGATTCTCCTCATAGCTGGTTGGTTTGGTTCATGGCTATTTAATTGAGCTCTTGATGTCTCCAATTGAACTCAGTCATGGGTTCAAGACAAATGAAAGTGAGAAAGTTTAATCTGGGAACTTTGAGAAAACTTGACACATGATGTGTCTTTCAAATTGAAAGTGCCTAAAATGAGTTTTGTATGATCAGAGTTTTACAAGTATCTGAGTGTCTCCTGATTTACACAGAAAACAGAACTGAGACAGAGAGATGTCCTAAACATCTGCAGTGTGTGTACGCTGATAGTGAATAGTCAGAGACCAGAAAGGGTCATGAAGACTAAACACATTTTTTAAATATTATTAGATATAAATGTGGACAATAATTTGGCCATTTTAACTTCTTGGTATATAATTAATGTCACTTTTTTTTCTTGACCGTATTTTAAATATATGCTGAATAAATGTTGTAAACAGTGAAGCTCAATTAAATATATTTTTGAAATGGAAAATATATTTAGTTTCAAACTTCATTGAACAAAATACATGTTTACACGTGTAAAAGACAACAAATAATGAGACGTGAATGTTTTTTTTCTTCTTGGATTTAAATATATGGAGGGCAAAATATATTTTAAAATGCTTTTAAAAATGCATTTATATTTTTAAAATATATTCTTAAAATATGAAAAAAGGCCCAAAATATATATTGTTAGAAAATATATTTTGAAAAATGTTATCAAATACATTTTGGGGGCATTGTTTGTAATTTTTAAACTGCATAGGGATTGGTACATCTGCAAAAAGTACTATTATTATTATTGCTTTAATACAGATTAACATAAAATACAAAGGTATAGTGAAAGCTGACATGTCCTGCAGTGTGGCATAGTACTCTTAATCTAAAACTTTTATTTTTAAATAATTTGTCAATCTCTAGAACCATTTTAAATAAACTAGTGTAAGCAAAAGATTGTGAAAAAACACAATATATCATATACAGGACTCAGTGGACAGGTTATATCTAAACCCCACCTCCCCAAAACAAACTTTTAATAAATCTAAATAAACATAAAAATATAACTTTTGATTAGAGCTAGTCAAACTTTACCAGACTGAACCCTGAAAAGACCCAGAAATTCACAGAAATTGTTATTCCCTTGAAATACTGTCCGTAGCTCCGTGATGATTGTGTTTAGGGAAGTGAGGAGGTGAAGAGGTCAAGCCATGGTGTAACTGTTTAGTTAGAAACAGGACAGCCAGGTGTGACTGAATCTACCTCCCACTCTTAAAGAAGACATGCAGCTGTTGTCATTTAACAGCATCACTCTGCCAACACACCTGCTTCTGACCACACACACACACACACACACTGATGTCACTGTGAGGTCAGCAGAAACTACGAGATCAGCCATGACACGATCCTGCAGACAGCAGCTTTCTCACAGCCTGCAGCACTTTTACCACTGCAACAACATGCGTCACTTCAGGAAAATTTGCTTTGACATTTTTAACAGTTACTGTCACTGACTACTATGGAAAAAAAGTGTTGCTTCAGTCAGTAAATCTGTTACTCAATTTCTATTCCTGCCAGAGTTCTACATAAATTACAGATCTGTGTGCTTGTATGTGCATTTTTTATTTCTCTTGAAAATGCACGACTGGTATGCATGCACAGGGTAATGCTGTAATTTTAAACTGGCTAATATGAACATGATTATGACTTTGAATATGATGCAGAGGCAGCATGCTAACTTTTAAGGCAGCATGCTAACTCAAATGAAAGAAAGTGCTCTAATACATAAAGCACAAATATGGGAAACTCAGAATTGACATTAGTATGTTGTTTGAAAATGGCGTTACATTCAGATAAGCATAAACACATACTAGTGGAAAATATTGACATGTTGCCATAGGTCATAACATGAAAATCTAATTAGCATGAAGTATTAGCATTTCGAAAAACGAATGACCTGATACTCATTAGCAAATTGACATACTTATGCACTGTGTGTTTTTTTTTCACAATGAAAAAAAAGGTACACTTTAAATTTCTGGATGATGCTCGCTCTTCATGGTTACAGCTATTGATACTATTGATACAGGCTACAGCTACTGATGTTGAATGACAAAATAACCTTTTATAATCCATACTCTACAGCACATAGTGCATATTGTATAGTATATGATTTAGGAATAACAACTAATTAACAACTCCTGACTGTTAGATAAATGCCACAAATGTAAAAACTGGAGGTAAGTCATGGTCTGCTGAGGCAGATGGGTGTGTACAGGGTGTGCAGGATGTTTCAGGGATGATGATAAAGAGTGAAACATATTCAGATGTTCAAATGACAACTGATTAACTGAAAGTCAACGTAGCTTTTAAAGCTCTGACTCAATTTACAAGTCAACTGTTCCTGGGGGGAATGGACTTGTATAAACCTATAAAAGTTGCATTCACAAGAAAAGCCATTTGCAAAATATTTGCATGCTTTTGCATGGTTTGAGACAGTCACGAGGAAATCCCACCCTATGTGCATTTTTTCTGTCTGTCTGTCTGTCTCCTCCCAGTCTCCCAGACTATAGCTCAGCCCTGCGACTCCCTGAGCGTCTCTGTCTCTGTCTCTGTCTCTGTCTCTGTCTCTTCCTCGTGGGCACACCCCGGTCTGCTGAGAGAGTGGGCGAGAGAAAAGTTAAAAAAGTAGCGGGCTAGAGAGAAAGTTTATCAGTCACCAGTGACTCACAGAGGGAAAACCCTGGCTCGTGTGCCAAGATGGCTGACGGGTGTTACTTTCCAGATGGTATAAACAGGACCCTGTTTAGTGCTAATGCTAATTCTGCTCTTTCTTCCTCATGGTCTCACTGCTACAGACAGACTCACTGTTAATGACTTTCAGACATGACTTCCTCTGCTACAGACAAGAGATCAGCAGCTGTGCTTCCTTGTATTGATTTCTTAAAAGTATCTCAGTCATAAACACCCGTTATAACAACTTTATAACTATTTACGCTGTATTTTGCAATCCTATAATCAAGCTCTAGATCATATGGGTCTGTCGCATCCTTCACAATGTAGCACTCAGAAATGCCTTGCAACTTCTTAAACCAGCATCTTTTGTTGGTTTTAGCTGGTCATGTTGATTTCTTTTTCAGTTTTAGAGCGATTCTGAGCATTTTTCAACTAGCTGCATAGATAAAGCAGCTAAACGCCATCTATGCAAGTCAGGAAGACCAGTTTAAACCAACTAAAACAAAGACTAGCAAACCATTTAAGGTTTGTTTAAGCATGTTTTTATAGAAAAGATGTATAAATTAAGCTTCCATCTTTGGAAATGTTTGCACCACTATCTTGCTTACTTTCTTTAGCGAATTAAATGGTCCCTGTGAAAATAAACCGTGCAATTAATTTGTTGTGAATTCAGATAGCCAAAGTCAGGAATTTACACAGGACTGGCTGCAGCAGAGAAGAGAAAATACATTGCGTATAACAAGATATGAATCACCTCCCACAAACAGCACCAGCAGCTTGTGCAAGGGCGCTCTGACTAATGATTCATCGGATTTTATTGGAGCTATTTACATCAAAGAAGCATACATGCTTTTGGCTGCAATGCTGTCAGATTTGGAAATATGCACGCATCACACACTAAGAATAGAAGCGATACTCACGTATTCCTTGACATACGGCATTGCAAACCATTGCAAACAAGAAAAAGAGAGAGGATTCAAAATCTTACTGATTGTAATGAGTGTTGGAATAACAACTTGAATCATTTATACAGCCGCAAAGTCTAATTTCTTCAGAGCTTTATGATTTCATAAAGGAGTTATTCTCATGTGACACTCAGCGAGCCGGATTTGATCTAATATCTAGGATTTAAGGGATTTTAACCTCCCCAATTTGAATTCATTTGTCTTTGTGGATATTTATGTTCATTCACTCTTCCAGGATCCCACTTTGTGAAAATATTTCTAATTAGCAATTTGTCATTCTCTTTCATTATCTCTTTTTTTAACTATTTATTCATCCATTCTGATACTGCGGTAAATGAGAAATAAGTGAGTGATGTGTTATCAGGTCACGTTTAATGCTTTGCACTCCATGGTAATAAACAGATCCTTCAGAGGATTCCGTTCAAAAAGTTCCTCTTCCTGTTATCGCACTCCAACTTTCAAATTTAAGACTTTATTCTTTGCCGCTTTGGTGACAAACGTCTTTCCACACATAAGTTGTGTAACTGATATTTATGAACAGCTGAAGACAATTTGCAGATCTTCTTAAACAATTCATAAATCAGTCATTGAATTAGATTGAGAAAATTGCTCTGACTAATGCAATTCACAGAGGCCTCGTAGCTTCTTATCAAACTCAATCTGACGGTCTGCTGGTAACACCCAGCCTTGATGTGCAGCCAGGACCCTCAAAGACTAATCACTACTGAAAAACACTTACCAGCGTGGGCTGGTTTACTGCAAATACTGAAGAAGAAGAAAACTTGCATTCTCAGTTCGGTTCTTAAGTACAGATCACAGGAACCCTTTGACATGAAAGAAGTGTCAGATTGAAGTTGTCACTGAGTCATGATTGTGAGTATTCAGAGCGCAGCTGGTGTATGTGAGTAATATAGTGTGCAGTAAGACTATGCGCTTGAAGAGAGTATGTTCAAAGAAGCATGAAAGGGAGACCCCGGTAAGTTTCCCTCTGGCTTCCTGTAAGAGCCAGGTGTGAGTCAAGTAAGAGTCACACGTCTGATCCGGGTTTGGACAGATTTGCTTATTAGATCACAAAGGCAGGATAAGTGTTTACAAGACATGAAAGAGTTTAGCTGTTGCACGTGTCTATTTAGTAAGCATTGCATTAAAAAGATCAAATGAAAAGTGTAATTAAAATCAAAAGGAAATGCAGTTACAGGTCAGATTCAGTCAACACTGTTGTCTCTCCTGAAACTTTGCAGTGTGTACATAATATCAAAGATAAAACCTCATTTCAAATTATGAATGTGTATTATGTATTATGTGTACAGAAAGCAAGCATAAAGCACTCACTTTATAATCAGTGAAGCTATCAGTTCACTGACTAAGAGAAAACTCCTGTTATAATAAATAAAAACTGTACCGCACAGTGAATCTCTTATGTCACAAATATGCACAGGCAAACATCACTGACACTGTACTATAGATGTGTAAGTATCCACGAGTGCCAGTGCTTTTTTGACAACACTAAAATTATTCCAAACGTGACTGAGATGAGTAACATTATAAAATAATAACTGATAATAATTTTGCCATCATGACTGATGTCTAATTTATTTGTGCTAAAGGTCGAACTGAGATGCTGAACTCTGCTACACATGCAGTGCTTTGCAATTCTTAACATATGTTTATTTGTGACAGTTTACATGAGGTATTCAGGTGTGGTAAGAGGGAGTGTTTGGGTGAGGTACAGTCACTTATCCACAACCTGCGTGGATAGAGACACACCAAAGCCCAAACAATCCAGAGAATTCTTGTGCCGTTGCAATGCATGAAATAATCGAGAAGTATGTGGATATTCAGTGCTTAGAAAAGAACTTTCCTGTTCTGCAATGGCGAAGGCAAATCCTCTCTTTTGGAAAAAAACCTGTCCATAGAATCACGCAGCAGACTCTGACATTTCAAAAACAGCTGCAGGTCAGAAAGAGTGAGAGGTGAGAGGTCGCACTAGAGTACGAAGACAGAGCTGTCGGTTCCTGTCATGTGAAGCAACTGCAGCAGAAGTCCAAAGACTTTCTTGGGAAAAAGAGTTAAGAAACAGGAGACTTCACCGAAACCTGTTTGTGTACAAAGAAAGGCACATTCCTGTTCCTGATACCAGGATCCTGGTACTGATGTGAGTCACCGATCTGTCCCGGTACACCTGTGGGTGGGTTTTCAAGGTGGATCCTGAACACATATTGGGCAAACCTTGACACGCAAAGGGAAGAATTGTAAGCTTCACACGCTCGTTCATTTATAAATGATCTCTGCTGTCATCAGCCTAGAATGCTAAGCATACGATGTATGTTTGTTCTTGTTTGTTCTTCTTTGTATTGTTGTTTTTCGTTTGATCCAAAACCTTTAATATGGCTGATGAACCAATGGCAACACAATGTGTTTAAACAAACAATCCCACCACAGGTGTCTTATGAATAACAGTCCACCTGTAAACACCTTCTGCACACTTCAAGAGATCCTCTGACTCATAGAGTACTTGGAGGCTAAGCTTCAGGTCAATGCAAACATTCTCACATCACAAACTCCGGATCAAAGGGTCTGCACGCTGCACATTTCTCAGAACTGGCCAGGCGAGAGAGACAGCCTTCAGATGTGGTCTCTATCATGGAACCACATTAGTTTTGGGTCTTGTTTTGGATCCTTTTTATTATTGCATCTCAAGAGGTAGAGCAATCATATGTTTGATTCCCAAATAACTCATGGTGTGTTTAGTGCCCAATATAGCAAAAAATATATATATTTTCAAATTTGCTAAAATAAGTAAAAAAAATACATAAATATATTTTCTAGATTTTGCCCATATGTTTTTAAATATATTTAAAAAATGTAAATATATATATTTTAAAAAGCATTTAAAAATATATTGCCCTCCACATATTTCAAATCCAAAAACACACATTCAAATTTTTTTTATCAAACTTGATTTGTTATCTATAACACATTGAACAAATGTTTGAATAGAAATCAGCAAGGAACATACTTTACATTTTGTCATTGCAATTATTATTATTATTTTTTTTTGCTGTATGGACCACCCAGGATGAATGTTAATATCAGGTCAATATCATATCTATGAGACTTAGTTATCTGCCCCTGATGTTACAGTTACTTAATCAGAGATTGGATGTTTATGAGCCAGGCCAGTGCTGAACTAGTTCTTTGGTGCAAAGATGAGATTAGCAACTGGCTCCAGCAGAACAGAGGATGGACATCTGAGTTACTAAGACATCTAAGTTACCATGCACTATATCTGCAGCAACAACGTGTGTTGTATGTGTGTGTGTGTGTGTGTGAATTTCATCAGTAAAACAGGAAGGACAGACGCACAGGAACTAGACTGGGGGATTTGATTCTCTCTCCTCTGATCTGTTCTCCTCCCACTCCCACTCTCCTCCATGTCCTGTGCTTTAATGAGCAGGAACAGGAAGATGGTGGTGACACTGGGGTCTGTGAGGGTCACAGAGCAGAGCTGCTCACCTCGCCATGACCCCCAAACACTTTCACTACGATGCACATATCCTGAAACTTCTGTTTCCCAGTACCAAGATCTCAATGATCGGTATCAATACCACTACAATTAAAAGATTCTCTGTACTAATATTGTGATCTTAGCAATAAATATTGCAACTATTTGTGTTCCTGTAGCGCAAGTGGTAGAGCATGGCGTTAACAAGCGCAAGGGTTGGGGGTTTAAATCCCAGGGAACACATGTTAGGAAAAATTGTTAGCCGTATTGTGATGTAAGTCGCTTTGGATAAAATAAAAAAATACAAGTAAATAACACAATATTAATGTGTTTTGCATAATGATTGCTTATTTACATTGTGTTTATCCTTTGTCGGTTATAGTTAAATGATTCACGAGCGCACAGAGTTCACAAGGAACAAACTCAGTGGATCCTGACTTAAACGCCTCTAATTGGCCATCGCTTTCATACGCTTAACAAACATGTTTGTGATTGGCTACCATGCTCAACACTTCAAAACATGTTGTTATTAGAAACCTCTGATGCTCTTCATTGAGCCTGCATATCAGAGGCTATTGGATTGACTCGGTGATCTTAATGCAGAAATGATTTTCGACTGGTACCAAAGTAGTTTACCAGTGCTTTAGACAACAGTTTTAATTTTGCTGGCTAAACCCTGGGTCAGCTTTTTATCAAAGGACCATCAAATGAACCTATTTGAACTGTATAAGGATACCTGAAAGCCCTGTAAATATGACACAGATTTAAAGCCCAGAGGTGTGTAGGTCAAAGCATATCCATCGAGCTCCCCAGGACACGTGCGAAACGCGATAATGATCAAAGGCAGGGTGAGAAGACAGAGAACGATATCAATTACAGCACAGCACATTATATAGCCAATGCAATACAACTACATATGGGTGACAGTAGACTCAAAACCATTCAAATACTGCAGGGTGCTGTAGGGAGAGGCTGGATTCTGCGCATACTTTCCTCACGAGTATCACATGCTGATCTATGCACACTCGGGGCATGTGAGTTCAGCATGATTTGTACAGAGAGGTTTTCATTATGTGAACAACTAGCACTAAATGTACGGATCATCCACTTTCCCATGCACATGCCATTAATTTCAGCGGACACACACAGGACTCTCCCTCTGTTTCACACACACTTTTCCAGCTGCTGCAAGAGGAACAGAATGGAAGGGTTTCCCAGAGCTGTCAGCAGTGCTTCTTTCTCAGCTGATATAAATCACTATCCCAACTATGTCTCCTACCACAAGATGCATAAACAGGCACGCTCACTTATCAGTAAAGGCAGTAATAGAGGGAAATCAAAGTACTTTTTGCAGGGGATAAATTATACAAGGCCTAAGATAGAAACTGATAAGCAGAGCTGGGTAGATTCCTCTTACACACAGTGGTATGTTACTGATTAAAGAACACTGTAGTTAGTAATGTAATTTAGGATACTCATTTTAGGTAATGTATTCCAAATTGTTTTTAGAAAATGTTTTTTATTTTTTTATTAAACTTAAATTTACCATTGAACTACCATATTGTTGGAAAAAGAAATGAGAAAAAGAAAAAAACATCATAAAATGTATCAAACATTGCATTACACCAGAGTTTCCCAAACTGGGCGTAATGTATGAACTGCAGTGGGCTGCAAAAAAAAAAAAAAAAGAAATTCATAAAATCATAACAATGTAAAATAAAAATAAAAATTGTAAACTACTGTTTTTAAATTATTAATTGCGATTATGGCATCCAAAATAAAAGTTTTTGTTTATATATGTGTGTATATTGTATTATGTAAACAGAAATACACACATATATTTAAGAAAAATATGTTATGTTTATATATTAAATATATGATATAAATTATATGAACATAAATATATAAATGTAAATATTTTCAAAATATATGCTGTATGTGTGTGTTTTATATATATATACATAATAACAAATTATACACAATACACACACATATATATTATGTGAACAAAAACTTTTATTTTGGATGCGATTAATTGACAGCACTAATTAAAAAAATAATTAAAAGAGAGGAAAAAAATAATAATTAGGGAAAATCAATACATTTTCATAAATTTTTTGAATATGTAGCCATGTAATCCATAAAAAGTAACTGTAATCTGATTGTATGTATTTTAAAAGGTGATAATTATAAGTACTTATCTGATTACGCAATCTAATCAGTTACTACCCAGCACTGCAGATAAAATTAACTAGATTTTTATATTTGGAGAAAACTGAAGTAGTGCTTCCATGTGCAACCTCTGTAGGGTTTTGTGGGTGTTTGCCAGGGTTATGCGGTTGCTAGGGTGTTTAGGTAGTTCTGGCAAAATGATATGGAGAGCTTTGGGTGTTTGTATGGCACTGGTCTATGGCATTGTTGCTCTGTGGTTGCTTGGGTGTATCGAAATAAAGGTGATGCCTGCCCTAACAGTGCTGTTGTCCATTAATGTTCTCTGACTGTGTGGCTGAGCAGATAAGATCCTTAAATGCCTTACATGTCAATCATTCACTTAAAGACCCAAGCACCAGGCTTTCTGCTAAAAATAAAAGGGAGGGATTCCCTAAATGCGTGAGAACAGTATGCAGAATGATGCTCTGTTCCACCCACGGAGGCCGAGAGTGATGGCTGAAGTAGTGTATTAACGCAGGTAGCAGCTCGAGGGCAGGAACGTAACGTCACTGGTGTTACCTCAAGCAAACAGGGCGTAACTTGTGTAGAAACTGAGTGATGGGATTCCCTACCATGGAAATTATTGTCATGCATTAGCGATCCTTCATGACTCATCAGTGTGGAATTTGAAAACGGTTGAAGCAGCAATTTGATACAAATGTAAACAATGTGCATGGTATTCAGTGAAAGAATTGAAAGAATGAAATTACTAGTTTATGTTCCTTGAGAACAGTTTTACTACTCCAGAGTCTTCTGAATGGGTTTGAGCATTCAAATATGTTCAGTAAAGCTGAAAACGATACTTGTTTAATGTTAGATGAAGATGAAGAGAAATATTTACAAATATGCAAGGGATAAGGTGTGTATACAACTTTGTACATTACTTTTTTTCTTTGGAAATTTAAGTATGTGCCTGTTTACAGCTGATGTGATCTGAAGGAAACTGCCCCTGAGAAAATAAGCCTGGAAAAGTTTTGGTTTCAGTTCAGCTTGTTTCATTTGACATTGTTTTTCATTGGCATACAGAAAAACCCCAGATCTTAAAGTTTAGAAAAATCCCACTGGAAACCTTGGGTTTTAAGGAGGGTTTGTTTGTGTCTACTCCTCCCTTTCAGGCTTCCCGCTTTCCTGATCCAAAGTCTCAGAAACATATTTATCTTTTTCTTCTGCATTCTTTATGCCTTCGTTCTCATTTAATCTTTTTGCTTCATGTCTCATACGCCCTCATTTCCCACTCTTTTCCCACACAACCCTACTGACTGTGAACCCACAGTGTTGGCTGAGAGACAACCAAAAGTTTCAGGGATGTTAAACCATATTTCAAGGAGAAATTCCCACGGACAAGTTCTGACACATCAGCACTGATCTTACTAAAGGGCATATCTTATAAACAGTTACACCCTCTTGACCAACAACCCACACATGAAAAACGCTGAGCATGCCTGTTGCTGTGATGATTTGGCAGTACTGAGTGCTAACTGTGCCTCAAAAAATTGCCCAGATCTGATGTTTACCTTTGATACTTAATCTCAAAAGTGCTTTCGGGAGCATAAAACGTCATGTCTTCATTAAACAAGAGAACCACTATCAGTTGTGTATGTTTCTCCAGATTGCAATAAAATAATGTCCCCTATCAGCACATGTTAATGTTATCTTCAAGTTAAATTCAAAACAGTCTTGATATTTTTAGCATATACTGCAGAAATAGCAAGACTGGTATACTATGCAGTTCCAAAATTAGTAACTCATTACTAGTGAGTATCATTTCACAGTTCTAAATTCAGTATATTTTACATTTAACACACTAATGTCCTAAAATGAACTGTAGTGTAAATGCATTCATGCCATCTTTGAGCTGCATCAAGCAGTCTGTGTAAATACATTTAAAAGCCACCTAAAGCTCACTGTGTCCGAAGTGCATTTGATTGCAGCAACCCTAGTTTCTCAATTGCATTTATTAAATAAATGTTTAAATTTGCATGAAAGATGATGCATACATTTAATTAAGCTGAAAAATGTGTCTTTATAAAGATCAAAATATGTCCCTAGAAATCTATTTAAGGGTTGAAATGTCATACTCAAATGGAAATGTTGCAAATTCATTATTTTTCAGTTTTCATCCTAACTTCTCCTTTTTAGTGTAACAGAAACTGCCAGCCTAGCAATAGGACATGGAAGAGAAGCTCTTCATTAATATCTTTAACAAACATTAACTTAACATATAACAGAGATGATTGTTCTGAAAACTTCCTATCCGGATTTCTGAATTCTAATGTGTTGTTTTGATTAATTAGTTACAAGTTTTTTTGAATGTTTTATGGTTTATTATCACTTTCACACATTTCACACTCTTACTGATGTAGTCACGTAGTAACAGTGACATGGTCTGGCATTGCTATAGTTCTCCGTCATGCAATGATATTCACAGATGTGCCCAGAGGATCTGAGATTAGTCAAATCAGCACGTGTCCATCATGAAGAGCTGTAAACACACCCTTATCTTTCTCCAAACAGGTTCCCAGTCTCTCTCTAAACAAAGTGTGCTGAGTTAAAGAGCAAAGTACTAACTGACCCCCGATTTCCTGGAAGACAAGTATCACGGCAGGGACATAAGAGAATTTTCCCCTTGGACAGCACAAGGTCTTCGAGTCCATTTAGAAAATCCCAACTTGGAAACACGATCTATTCCTAGATAGAGATTAATGTAATGTGGCAGGAGTATTTTGTTGGGCCCAGAGTTACTGAAAGAGCATGAGTGATAATGACCCATCATTGGCTTTTTGCAAATGTTATGAAGGAATATTTCTCCAAAATACCTCATTTAATTAATTAAATCATCTTAAAATGTTTAATTATAATTTTCAAGTGTATTTTTTTAAACATATCATGCATAATTGAATCATAATTATAAAAAAATTGGAGGAGTACCAAATGTAATGATGAAGCATTATTCATTATTAATTCAATGGGTTTTTTTTTATATTTATTATTTAAATCATGAAAACAGTTTTTTTTTCACTGCACTTTCAAAACAATCTTATTTAAATCATTGACTTTAATGGAAAAAATATTAGCAATTGAAAGAGAGAAATAAAAAACCTTTTCTAAAACCAATTCTATACATTTCAGTGATAAACCCAGTGAGCAATTAATGATGCATAAATCATTAAGTAGTGTAAACTATTTATTGTACTTATAGAATGCTGACAATTTTAATACAGCATTATTTTATCCATGCATGCAATGGGTGCAATAAATTACCACATAATTAATAACTTTCATTTTACTACTTATTTAATTAATTAATTAATTACACTTACAGTAATTGACTGAGTTACCCCATATGTAATTGTAATTGAACAGTTATATACAAAACAGTAGTGAATTAAACAAACATTTAAATGTATGTTTTTAAAGTAAATTTCTCCCCTTAAATATTTCGGACAGTTCAATAATAATTTATGCAGTTTTATTTTATTTATTTGAAGGAATTAAAAGTGCAGTTTCATTTCTATCCTTGTAGTGTGCAACTGGTCGAGGTTGATACGGGATTTAGAAAGTAATTAGTAAAGCAATATTTTTAGAGAGAGTAATTAGTAGAGTAATCTAATTACACATATGAAGATGTTACTAGTAGCTATACACACATATATATATATATATATTTTTTTTTTTAAGTACCTTATTTAACACTGCATGCATTTGATATATAATTCTTTTCTATCCTGCTGACACAATTACAGTATCACAGCCCATTATTAGTTGATGCATCTGGTTTCTGCTTAAAGGTAGTTTTGCATAAAAGGGTTTTTTCTTCTGTTTCACATCAACTTCACATCACAAACTCTCATCAAAAAAATGACATTTTACTATTGTCACTGCATATCATTGTATGTGTGAAAGCGCTGGACAAACAGTCACCTATTCAGCTAAAAAAGACAGTAAAAAATCCAAGTGCACTAATCTATTGTGTGCCCTTCATGTCCATTTTAATATCATTGTTAAGTGGAAGCTGTAAGATCTTTTTCACATGGGAATCACTTGTCTCTGCTCTCGTCCTACAGTGAGGCTGCGGGACAGGAAGTGAACATGGCTCAAATGACAAAGGCACATTGTTCCAGTACCGACCCACAGCAGTGAGCAAGACCTGAGAACAAACTGGCTGGCCAGGACTCAACATTGACCGGCATGACAATGAGCCACACAGAGCCCACAGAGGCGAGAGAAAGAACAGAGAGCGGAGGCACAGTCAAGGCTAGCACACCACCTCTCTGCACTTCATTATGATCTCCTCATCCTGCAGGAAAGAGGCACGGGCTGTTCTCAGAGCTGCAAACCAGGGAGGAAGGACATAAAATGCTACCTCGCCACCTGATCTAGCAGACAGACGGCAATAAATATCAGAGCAAGAAGGAGCTTTGAGTTGTGAACTTCCCACATGACCTCGCAGTGACCTTGAGCTTTGATATGAACAAGAATTAAATTAGCATAACCCCAGAAAATAATTTCATTTACATTACATTTATTCATTTAGCAGACGCTTTTATCCAAAGCGACTTACAGATGAGGAAAGTGGAAGCAATCAAAAACAACAAAAAGAGCAATGATATATAAGTGCTATAACAAGTCTCAGTTAGGTTAACACAGTTAACGTAGCATGGGATTTTAAATAATATAATAAATAAAAAGAAAACAGATTGAATAAAAAAGAATAGAGCAAGCTAGTGTCAGAGGTAAGTAATATTATATTATATTATATAGGTTTTTTTCATACGTTTGTTAAAAAACGAAACAAACATGTTTACAGTAATGAATTTACAATGGGAGTCTATGGGGAAGGGTAGGAATGAGCAACTTATACAATACACTCTACACTCACACCTTTAAAAAAATGCCTTTAGTGTGACTCTACAATTTTCATAGTCATGAAAATAAAGAAAACTCTTTAAATGAGAAGGTGTGTCCAAACTTTTGGTCTGTACTATATATATATATATATATATATATATATATATATATATATATATACACACACACACACACACACACACACACACACTATGTATATATATATATATATATATATATATATATATATATAACATGCAGATCTATGGGCATTATAATTCATGCAATGTACAAAGATAAATTAGATTAGAAAGTGAAGCTATTCTTAAACTGAGACAGAAAGGTTGCTGCCTTAAATACGTGTGCTGGAATCATGCCATGACTTTACAGGGAGAAAGAATTTCAACCTCTGGACTAATTGGAAGAGTGTGCCTCTGACTTCAAACTGGCACATGATATGCTAAAAGCAGAAGTGACCCCTCATGCTTTTTTCCTTTGCAGTCATGCACACTGCATTATCAAATGTCTATTATACAATAGTTAATTTTACATTTTTATGCACCACAAAAATTGCAAAAAAAAAAAAAAAAAAAAATATATATATATATAATAATTTTGACCACGCCTCAGGAGACTGGTGTAAATGAAAATGCAAATAAATGCAATTAGTTTTGTTTTGCAAGTAATAAGTCACTCAGGGTTGTAGTGCAAACAAATGAATGTAGTGCAAACAAATGAAACCTACATGACCAACAGCATTAAGTGTCCTTTAGCTGGGGGATGTGAGTGGGGGCATGTGGGAAATGATATCCGGTAGTGATGGGATTTATGGCTCTTTGAGGGGATCCGGATCTTCGCGATCCGTTCCTTTCAAAGAGCCGTTCAAAAGAATGGCTCTTTTGGCTCTTTTTAAATATTTAGTCAGTTTTAAGAAGCCAGCTTGGGAGCATCTCAGTTTATCCTGGAAATAATCACTGGGAGGTATTATGAGGTGAGATTTGTAGTCAAATAATTAAAGCTCAGATATCACACACCAATATCTGAGTTTGAATTATTCTGAAATATTGATTATTACCTCATTTCTCATGTGTCGACTATATTCCATAGGGTTGCACAAATCCCTCTGCTTAGACAGTGACATCATTATTTTGATTTACCTTTAGTACAAAGTGTGTGTGTGTGTGTGTGTGTGTGTGTGTGTGTGTGTGTGTGTGTGACTGTGTGTGTGTGTGTGTGTGTGTGTGTAAAACTACGTTGACTTATGTTATTCATACAATACCTACTCACAAATAAACATAAAAAACAAAGCCACTGCAATGAATTTCTGTGCAAAACAGCTTTTACTACAAACACTTCCACACAAGAACATTGTTATCACACAAGAACATTTTGATAGAAAACTAATTTTTTTTTTAAGTAGATAAAATTAGAATAAATAAAATGGAAATGTCTACATACTACATACTATTACTACTGTAAACTTTGCAAATAGGACATCAGCCCCTTCAAGTCAATGAACAATAACAAAGTGGGCTGCAATGAATGTCTGTGGAAAACAGCTTTTAGTGAAACATTTCTATACAAGTACAGTATCACAAAAGAACATTTTTAATGATTTTAAAATAAGTTTTAAATGAACACAAAATGCAATGTAAATGCATGCACAACTAATAACTAATATCATCACGCTATAAAGGGTTGGCCTGCGCTGGGTGCGCCCCTCCCCCTATAACTGTTCTGTCTCCTGGCGGAGCTCATTTGTATGAACACGCATAGGAAAAAAGAACGATAGAAAGAACGGCTCCTCTCCAGTCGCGACTCGGCTCCCATCGTTCATGTTTATGAGCCGTTCAAAAGAATCGGTTCGTTCGCGAACGTCACAACTCTAATATCCGGCCACATCACGATGTGAGGGGGAGTCTGATCCCAGATCAGCAGCGCAGCGGCGATGCGCATTGTTTAACCCCGAATATCCTTCACATGACGGGCGCATTGCAACGCCGCGTATCAGAAGCGCACAAATGAAATGTCTAGGGATTAGTCTAATTCAGTTGAGCTCAAATTAATACGGGCGTCGTTAGATTATTCTTCGTGTTTGGGCGTCGATTATAAGTAACGCTCTTTGCACCAATCGCATTCGTGTTTCCGCGAGTAAACAGCTGTGAATGCGCTGCTCCACGCGCAGACAGATGGAAAATCCCACTGCGTTCCCATGATCCAGCCTCCCTCTGCTGTCACGCTTAACCCTCGTTCTCACGCATCCTGCAGCACGATCACTAACATCATGCTAACAGACGAGGGTTATTTCCACTCCACTGCAATGCGCTTCAATGCATTTATCTAACATCATGCAAACACGTCCAAGCCTGCGTCCCAATGTGCATACCATCCATCCTACGCAGGCAAGTCATATTTTCTAAAAAAATTAAAAATAAAATAAAAAAACAGCAACAGCAATAACAGCAAAACTCTATCTATGTGATAGAAAGTATAGATTTATTGAGTAATATTTAAATATTATAATTGACTAAATAAAGTAATTGTTGAATTTTGTGCAGAACACCAATACAAATGCATAAACATAGGATCATGTTAATATGTCTTGTGTAACTCCTACATAAATCCATCAGGGTTAGGGAAACAGAAGCTCTCAGTGTTCTATTTCGAGGTCATGACACAGTCCTGAGCTCAGTCCTGTCTCTGTTATAGTGAGGTCAGAATACAGGTATGACAGGCGTCCCAACATTCATGTCTGGAATGCACTGACAAAGCAGTGGAGGAATGCAGGATCGTTGGAACGAGTGATCTCACCCGGCCAGCACATTCTGAACAGAGTCCAGTGCCAGGCGCCTGGCTTCAGCTTTCTGTGGTCAGATCAGTCTGTTCTCACTTAAATCCACACTGCCCTCTACATAATGCAACGTGATCACAGGTCATTGTGACTGCTGTTAATAGTTTATCTGGGCACATGCAATGCATTAAATTAAAAGTCACAGTGACCTGTTAGTAAAGTTTTCCATTCAAGTTCTTTTCACATTCTAACAAACTGTGCTGCTATAAAAAAACATGTGCACATTCAGATAGTAAAGATGAGTGTAAATAAAAGGGCAAAATCCATTGCATTCATAAGACTTTATACTCTTTGTGTTTACTTCAGTACTTGCAAAGCATTGATTCTAGTCTGGTTAAAGGAAGAGTTGACCCAAAAATTTACATTTGCTGAAAATTTACTTACCCTCAGGCTGTCAGAGAGGTAGATGATTTTGTTTCTTCATCAGAACAGATTTGGAAAAATGTAGCATTCCATCACTTGCTCATTAATGGATCCTCTGCAGTGAATGGGTGCCGTCAAAATGAGAGTCCAAACAGCTGATAAAACATAACAATTTCTCAACTAGACCACAGCACTCCAGTCAATCAATTAATGTCTTGAGAAGTGAAAAGCTGCATGTTTGTAAGATACGAATCCATAATTAAGGTCTTTTTAACATGAAAAAGTCCATCTGTTGTCCACTCACACCAAATCCACTAATAGTTTAGTTGTGCTGTTTTCACTTGTAAACACGTGCATATTTCTCTCCTGATTCAGATGAAACTATGGATTATGGATTCATATTTTAGCTGGAAAGAACATTTTGAAGATGCAGCTTTTCATTTCAGAAGATGTTTATTGAAGGACAGGAGTGGTATTGATTACTTGTGGATCACTGTGATGTTTTTATCAGCTGTTTGGACTTTCATTCTGATGGCACCCATTCACTGCAGAGCATCCTTTGGTGAGCAAGTGATGGAATGCTACATTTCTCCAAATCAGTTCCCATGAAGAAACAAACTCATCTACATTTAATGGCATGAAGGTGAGTCCATTGTCATAAAATTTTCATTTTTGGGTGAACTATTACCTTATAGTCCTAGTTGCATAAATGTATGTATTGTTTTGCTTCTGTATGTGCAACAGTAAATAAGAGGCATGCCAGTGTTGTTCTATTTGCTTATTTCCACAACACTGTACAACAGATGTGTGACAGGTCAGTGTGAGCCATTTTTCTTCTCGTTCTTGAACGTTTGCCAATAAAATGCATCACCAGACCACCATACGGCACAAAAAATAATACATCTATTTTTAAATATGGGTGAATGGGAGCAATTAGTAGAAAGCATGATCGAAGCATGAATGTGGAAATGTCAGTCAGAATAGCAGAACACTGTATTCATGGCACCTGTGCAGAAAAACATCCAATTCATCTGGATAAATCACTGACAGGCTGGTTAGACTTCATCAGATATTTGTCTGCAAAACCACCAAAAGAACAAGTCGCTCTTGCAAACTGCTCTCTCTGTGTCCTTTAGCTTAGTGCCTGCATGCTCCTCCACCCCTTCATTTAGTAACTAAAGTTCATAGTATCCTGGAACGTTCTGTCTTCTTCCTGTCTCCCTCTGTTCGCTTTTAAGGCCTGAGGTTACAATCAGCCTGTCCCAGCCAGTCGTACGGCAGGTATCAGCCAAAACAACATGGTAAGGAGGGCTGACCACCCTAATCTGTGCACAGGCCATAGCTATTGTGCAATATTCGTCAGTAAGGGAGTACTGCTTTGCTTAATTTTAACACTTATTTTACCCCATTAATATAAAAAGTAAAGGTTCCCTTTGTGATAACTGTTTTGAGTGTGCACTTGCAATGCACTTCAAATATTAAGTATATTTTCCAAAATAGACACTTAAAGGGATAGTTCACTCCAAAATTAAATTAATATTGTCATAATTTACGCACCTAAAGTTGTTCCAAACCTGCATGAGTTTCTTACTTCTGCTGAACACAAAAGAAGGACTTTTGAAGAAATATGGATACAAATGGAAATCAACGGCTGCCAGCAACTTTTAGTTACCATCTACACAATATCTTTAATTATATTCAAGCAAGCAAACAAGAAACAAATAAATAAACATTAGAAGAGGTCAACAGTGGTGGATGAGCGGAGGATCATCTCCATGTTAAAGAAAAACCCTTTCACAACACCCAGCCAAGAGAAGAACACTCTCCAGACTCTCAAAGTCTACAACCAAAAGAAGACTTCACAAGAACAAATACAGAGGGTTCACCAAGAGGTGCAAACAAGGCCAGATTAGACTTTGCCAAAAAAACATCTATAAAAGCCAGACCACTTCTGGACAGCTGAAACCAGAATAACAGGAAGAAAAAATTGTGGAGAAGTCTTGGAACAGCTCATGATCCAAAGCACACAACATCATCTGTGAAACATGGTGGAGCAGTGTGATTGCATGCAAGCATGGCTTCCAGAAAGGCAGAAAGACCAACAACAAACAACAACTGAAGTCAGCTGCTGTAAAGGCCTGGCAAAGCATCACAAAGGAGGAAAGCCAGTTTCTGGTGATGTTCCAGTCATGGCAGTCATTGCCTGCAAAGGCTTCTCAACAATATATTAAAGTTGAACATTTTATTTATGATTATATTTATTTGTCCAATTACATTTGGGCCCCTGAAAATTGGGGGACTGTGTATAAAAATGTTTGTAATTCTTAAGCATTTTATATTATATTTTTGTTCAACCCCTTGAATTTAAACTTGAAGTCTGCACTTCAATTTCATCTTGTTTTATTTTAAATTCTGTTCTGATGGCATACAAAAAGAGCCAAGAAAAAAAAAACAGCTGCTCTTTATCACGCTGTCGTGACAGAAAACAAGTTGTCCACTCCTGTTCCGTTCACACAGTATGTTTGTTCCAAGAATGTGGTTGTAAGTCCTGAAAATTTACGGGAGTGAGTTTGGTTACAGCATGGAACGCCCATAAATAACCGTACTGTGTATGAATGCAACCGTATTAAGGACTCAAATGCAGGACTGACAGCCGTATTCTGCTGCTTTGTGAACGTGACCTTATTGTGTACATAATGGTTTTCCATTGCTTTCATATTTTTAAAAACAAGTGCATGTAATTACACCTAGTTAACATTTGTAATTACACCCTAGCCCTCCTCTTTTAAACCACCCTTAAAGCTAGCAATACTATGAAACCTGTCTTAACCTTACCTGTATTCCACCTCCATGGCAGCAAACTTGTTTTGCATTACAACATGAACAAGGACATGTTCCTAACAATTAATGTTTTGTACACAGCAGTTGAAGACACCTAATATTAAATGGGACCTCAGAGTTTATTTCTCATGTTTCGGAAACATTATCTCCCCATTCAGATAGGTAAGAGTTGTACCGTACCTGTATATGTGTTGTGTTCAGAAATTAGCTGCCTAATGCGTAACCAAAATGAATTGCCTTGACTGGAAGACACTTTACTGTGATGAAGCCATTTGTAGGTTGACTTGCACACAATATTATTGTCACAGCGTTTTCAAAACATCGCCCTGTTTCTTTGAAGAACCTAACCAGCCTGACGTAGTAACAGTGGCTCAACCAATGGCGTGCATTTGAGGCGGGGCTTTTTGTTTGTCCCACCAATGGCAGATGGGGGAGCGCCAGGTAAACAATTCTGTGGATGCAAGTGACAAAGAAATGGCACACTTCACCTTTAAGCAATACTAAGAAATTGAGACAAAGTGTTCTGGGAGGAGTTTAATTAACATGTGTTTACAACAGGTTCAGACCTTTTCCAAGAGAACATGTCTGTAGGGTGAACCAGCATGGGTGCCTAAGCCGGTCACGGTGCCATGTTTTTTGTCAGTTTCAGGCAAAAATGACAAGTCTGAGACACTGAGTGCAATAGTAAGGAAAGCATACCATGTAGACCCATTCTTCAAAATATCTTCTATTGTGTTCAGCGGAAGAAAGAAATTTATACAAATTTGGAACAGCTTCAGATGCCAGAGTTTTCATTTTCGGGTGAATTATCCTGTTAATGTAATTTGGTTTAGTCACCGCAAACATAAATGTAAAATCTGCAATAAACAGGATTATTGCATGATTTTTTTTGTGCTTGCAGTCATGCAGAGCTCAGTCTATTAATAGCTTAGGTGGACAGCAGTCGTGGGTAGTGTGTGTGTGCAGAGTCCACGGCAGCACTGAGGAAAATATCAGTAACATATTGTGCAAACAACACCAGCAAAAAATAGGCCGGAAAAGGTGAGAAAACAAGAGAGAGAGAGAGATGGGGAAAACAGGAGGGGTTTGGAAACAGTTATTTTTCTTTTTCCAAAATTTTTCCACTCCCAGAAACAGTTCAGCGTATGGGCCTTTGTTTTTGAAGCCTGTGAGTGGAAAAAAACAGGACAGTGTGTTTTCGCCTGTGGCAATCAAGTATGTATCAGATGCACACATCAAAGCACTCTTTGTGCTTCTCTTTACTGCGGGTTAAGAACCAATCATACTGCTCTGCAGAGAATACTTACTCCAGACATTCCATTCCTGTTTCTTAAAGTGTTCTATTGCTCATGAAGAACACGCTGGGGCCTATCTGATAACAATGTTTGGCATCAACAAGAATTCATGATATTTTCACGTTTTGGGGTGTGGTGGGTGTCTTCCTGTAGGTGTGTTCTTGGAAATCAAGGCACTCAATGAAGTACAATGAATAAAGCAAAACATTTGTTCAAATAAAGAGAATGAGAGAATTGGGTGTGCAAAATACAGCTTGATGTGTGTACAGAATGTAATGGTGCATTCTGTTCATGGTTTCCAGCTTGATGTTCCAGACCTACAAGCATAAAGATTTCACTGTCAGATGCTTCAAAGGTGATGCATAATGCCCTCTTTGCAGCTGATGGTGCTATTCAATGCTAATCAATCAAAATGATATTTTCAGTGTTGGGCTTACACATATGTCTATTTTCTTGCAGCTCGATCAGGAGAGCATGTTGCTACAGCAATTCCAAGATCATGGGTTTGATTTCCAGGGAATGCACGAACATGATAATGTAAATGCAAATGTATCATGTATAATCCTGCATTTCCAAGTTGAAAGTCTGACTTCAAGTGCACTTTTCAAAGATGGATGTTCTGAAATGGAAGACAGCATAAGCATCTCTTTGAACGGCATCCATTGCAGTTTCAACTTCCATCTAGAGAGGCACAGAGACAACACAAGCTAAAAACCTTAAGGCAAGATTTATTTATTCTGACACTCAAGGTTAACGGTCATTTCTGTCAGTTGCAACATCCATGTTATTGAAGGACATTTGAGGTGAACTCTCTGGGAACTCTGACAAAACAAGTCTAAAAAATACTAACCTATTGAGCTATCCACTACACAGACTGCTGCTTTCTTAGGCATTACACTAACTATGGAATCCAATGTAATTGACTTTGATAGAAATATTGGCTAAAACAGGCCATTTTGGTTGAATGGTATTGAATGTACTGTAAGTACAATAAACATCCCAATCAGTTAACACAACATTAATTCTGTCAGCTGCCATTTATATTCACGTATTTGGCATTGTATTCAAGGCTTCCATTTTAGCTATTTTAATAGGAATCAAACCTGATTTCCTAGGTGTTTTTGTGCTACTGTTTGAGCTATTTAGTGCCTGTCCACTTTTTTTAGTGGCCTTGGTTCCTGAAGTATTTTTCCCATTCATTTTTACATTTTTTTTTTTAGAACTACTTTCTAGTAATGCACCTTCATTAAATGCAAGCAAAAGCCATTAAATGTTGCCAGAGTTCAAGAAATACCATTTAATGAGCATGCAACCAATTATGAAAAAAAAGAAAAGAAAAAAAAGATTCCTTTATTGGAGGAAATGCTAAGTCTTGCATCATCGAACCACTTATGTACAATCATCAAGGGACACCCGGAGAGAACAGACACATCTAGTAACATCCAAACAAACACACCCTTTTCTAGAATACTCCACAGCTCTTCTGTTGTCATTATGCTCTTCTTCTGCTTTATGTTTATAGTCATTTTGTAATGGAAAGACATACTGTACCATACTGAACACACTACTGGCTGCAGCCCAAACAGCCTGGAGTTGGAATATGCACCCCCCCTCATTGAGGACTACCTGAATGCAGTGCAGTATTTTTTGGTGCAGTCTAAACTATGTATCTGATTTAGCAAACTGGTGAATCACACAGCTGTTAAAAGCCATTGCCACATGCAACTCTGCTATATCAGTTCCAGCTAAGATTTGCAACTTGATCTCTCTAATCTTAGAAACTCCAGTATCGGTGGTTTCAATGAGATTGCATACACTGTACAGTTCCAAAGTAATTTAAAAGTGCATTTTTAAAATGCTTTTATTTAGCAAGGATTGATTAAACTGATAAAAAGTGGAAAATTACATGATATTCCAATTAATTTAAAGTTTATTTGTATAGTACTGTTCACAATGCAAAGCAGTGCAAAGCAGCTTAAAAAAAGTTTCTATATTATATTAAGTAACAGCTTATCTCAAGTTGGCAGAAATGTCAAGAAGAAATCAAGCAGTTAGTTAATGTCATGTAATCGGTTACTAAATTAGCATAATCAAATTATTTCTGAACGATCATGTGACACTGAAGACTGGAGTCGTGATGCTGAAAATGTAGCTTTGTATCACAGAAATAAATTACATTTTAAAATACATAAAAACAGAAATCAGTTATTTTAAATTGTAATAATATTTCACATTATTACTTTATTTCCTGTATTTTTGATCAAATAAATACAGTCTTGGTGAGCAGAAGAGACCTTTTCAAAACACTAAAAATCCTACCAAACCCCAAACACAAGTCTGTATCTCTTAAAAACAGAAACTTATTCATCATATCTCTCCAGGGCACAATCATCCATATCAAGCTTCACTGGAACAGCTTATCAAAGAAAGTGCATGTGATAAATTTCTTTCAGAGGAATTACTGCAGCCCTCGGTGGAGCTTTTGATCAACGGGGCAAGACAAGAAGGAAGTCTTGTGTGTGTCACCATGGAAATATAATCGTTAAAAACAGAGTGAAATGAAAGCAGGAAAACATATAATCAATTTCACCGGGAAGCTGGATAAGGTTAGCTTTTGGAAGTCATTACTCATCTCATGTACTCCAGTATTTCTCCAGCCAGCCCTGTTTGTTATCAGAAAGGCTGACGTGGTTTGGGAAAGGTTCCTGGTAACCGTGTTGTTAGGGGATGGTTGTCTGAAGGAGAGGGCGACTGGCTCGGTCTGACTGGGTGTGTTTCACTACACTGGGGTTTCCTCTTGGCACAGGCTGCAGCAGGGGATTATGGGTCATGGTTTGAGCAGGACTGTAAGCTGTGAGTCAGCACTCTCTCCCCTGGACGTCCCACTACAGTCGCCCCGCTGTCGACCGACCCAGTAACCACGGAAACCACACATACAACAAAAGTCACATGACCACCAAGATTACACATATGGTGTCCAGGGAAACAGTCACAATTATAGAACTTTATTTTTATTCTGTCTATCTTTTCCCATTTAGTCTGTCTGTCTATCTATCTATCTATCTATCTATCTATCTATCTATCTATCTATCTATCTATCTATCTATCTATATATCTATCTATCTATCTATCTATCTATCTATCTATCTATCTATCTATCTATCTATCTATCTATCTATCTATCTATCACCATTTTGTCTGTCTGTTTGTCTGTCTGTCTATCTATCTATCTATCTATCTATCTATCACCATTTTGTCTGTCTGTTTGTCTATCTATCTATCTATCTATCTATCTACAATGATAAGAACAGAATGAAAGCGAGATGAACAAATAATGAGTGTGATTTTAATGCTGTACTACACGTTATGTTATTTTCCCTCAAGATCTCATGTACTGTTTGTATAAAGTTAAAAAGGACGATGAGATCTCTCTGCTGAAGCAGCTCTTCAGTTGAGGAACACACGGTGTGTGTGTGTGTGTGTGTGTGTGTGTGTGTGTGTGTGTGTGTGTGTGTTTATCTCAAGTGGTCACAAAGCTCCAGTGTGACACTCACTGTGACATAGTAAGAGCATGAGACCGACTCATTTCATCCCTCACTGAGAACTATGGATCCACAGAGCTATACACGCAGCTCTCATTATGTTTGCACAAGGGTCCAAGGGCATATTTTATTTCAGTTTTAGCTGTGCTAATGTATTCTACTATTTACAAATGAAGTGTCCTTCATATTTCAACTTTCCCAGACAGAAACACATGCATGAACACATATAAAGAACATATTGAGTGCTGTCCTTTTGACAGCGTGCCTCCTCCAGAAAGACTGCCTTGATGTTACACAACACAATTTTGTGTTTGTCGCAATCTAATCAACCCTAAAAATTAACTCTTGGTTGATCATATAACACTAATTCAATAACTTGTCCCCGTACAATTTTATGCCTTCTGAAGACACAGCAAATTAAGTTAAGTTGGACTAAATAATGACAAGAATACGAGACCTGAGTCAGATTTGAGTTTAATTCAGCTAAGCTTATTCTCTTCTCTTATAAAAATAAATTAAGGTATTTAAAAAAAAAAAGTTTTTCCTTTAACACACACAAATTAACAAGTAGTTTTAATAAACAAAATAAAAATTTAAAAAACAAAAATAAAACCTAAAAGTAGATATTTACATTAAAATTATTACATTTATTATAATAATTATAATAATCTAAAAATTTAATATTATACAATTAAAATAATTAAAGAATACACATAATAATACTAAAATAAATATTATATATCATATTATTATAATTATATATAATTTAATATACATAATAAAAAATGTCAAGTGTTTAGTAAACTGATCCCATAGGAACCACTGTGTCCCAAACATTAAGCTGCACGTCCACAGCGCTCTGTAAAATGAAACACCGGGCGACAGCAGCACAGGAACACCTGATGCCAGAGACCACAAGACAGGTGAAATCTCTCACCTGTCTTACTCAGCATAACCCCGTAACCCAGAGTGACCCACAAACAACAATTAACAACAACAACAAATACAAGCAGCATGGAGACTGTCCCCTCAGAAACACATCAGAACATTACATGTACTCAGTAACTGCAGACACAATTAAAATGTTAATATTGCATTTAATGAGGTTTGTATGTTAGGGCAAAACGTACTTAACTAGTCATGATGAACAGATGTGACCTGCTGATGGGTGTTGGGAATTTGATTATAGGTGTGAAAGATACTTAAAATAGGGTGTATAATTATACAAGTTAATTTCCAGAGATCTGACTGTGGCACTGTGCAGAAGTATTTTAATATATCCCTATTGCAATTATACCCTCAACAGCATGTGTGTGTGACATATACACACACACGCAAATCTTATTAGGTCATTATGTTATTTTATTTAATAGACATATTTCTGTTTCATGTTCCATGTTTTGGTGGAAGAGTGTGTTACTGTTAACTTACTGTACCTGCAAAACTGTGCCTCCCATTCTGCTCAGTCTGTACTTGGTGTACCTACCAATTAGTACCACACGCTGTGAAAAATCTGCTCATATCTTTTCCCAAGTATGTAAGTAGTGCAGAAGAGGAGAGCTGAAAAAAGACAGCATGCTGCCTGTAGAGAAAGAGATAAAAAAAAACTGGAGTGCATGAGAGGATGGTCACAGACCTGTATCCCGCAGGGTTACACCTGACTTTGGGGTAAATTCGGTTCAAGGGCTAAATGATAATATATTCTGAAAAGACCAAAGCATCTAAAGCCAAGTAATTTAGCTTTTCTTGAGAAGCCTAGAAGTGCA
The DNA here is from genome assembly GCF_003368295.1 of Carassius auratus. Lineage (NCBI taxonomy): Eukaryota > Metazoa > Chordata > Actinopteri > Cypriniformes > Cyprinidae > Carassius > Carassius auratus. The sequence goes on from NC_039253.1 coordinate 1,227,826, forward strand.
AGGCATGTCAGTACATGTCTGAAATTAATCAAAGCAGATGACCAATTTGTGTGTGTGTGTGTGTGTGTGTGTGTGTTTGTGCTAAATGCATGTAACTGGGCCAATGCTTGACTGGCCTCATTTACAGACACTAGACAACATAATCAGACTGCAGCAGACCTCTGTACTAAACGGACTGTCATGAACCTAAATGAGAGGTCATGAACCTATGGCACGAGACACAATTGGCTCTTTGACAAAAATCAAAAATTATACATCACTAGAGATCAGCAGCTCATCCCCCTGTAAATCATCCTCACAGTAAAAGCTCTGCAAAAAAAATAAAAAATATATATATATATATTACATTGGCTCCTTTGGAAAAATGCATTAACCAAGATGAAAAAAAAAATTGCTCTTTGGTCAAAATATGTTCCCCTTAAGACCCCTTACCTAAATGAACCATTACAGAAATTATTACTAGCACCCTATTAGCCACATAGAGAATAACAATTAATTTTCCTCACTGTACTCAATAACTGGCATGTTCAAAGTTTAACACTGACAGAGCAATGGTGCATGCAATACTACCAACACCAAGGCTGTGGGTTCAAATCCCAATTCATTCATAAAAAAGCATATCTTGTATGTACTGTTAATTGCTCAGGATAGATATGAAAGCATCTACAAATGAAAGTTAACCTAAAAGATAAGCAGTGTTTGTTGCTTGCTAGGTGGAGATGACAATTTATTTACACTTTTATTCAAAGCAACATGCAGTACATGGTAATAAATAAAATTGTTGTTAGCAACATATTCTTGTGAAATTTTAGTACATGATGTTAGCACAATTTTCTTATTGCATGTTTATAGAGCAATACTACCAGTACCAAGTTTGTGGGTTCAAATAATTTGCTGTATTTTGAGATCAGTGGTGCAAGCAATTCTACCAACATGAAGGTTGTGGGTTCAAATCCCAGTGAATGCATAACAATTGTTACTTGAATGCACTTCAAATTGCAAATTGCAAAAAAATAAAATAAATAATAATAATAAAATAAAATATTTGTAATGCAAATTGCTGTGGATGTTTTTTTTTTTTGCAAAATGCTTAAATGTAACGTCTAGAACTGAGAATAAACTCAAAAGATAAATAGATAGACGTATAGTTGAAAACATTCATTATCCCAAGCGACTTACAATACATGCAAATAAATAAAAGCATTGTTAGTGCCACATTCTGCCTGCTGAACTACAAGAACAGCAATTCATTATAAAACAAAAGCAATGACAATGTAAACACAACAGATCTCATTTCAGCTAAATGTGAATAGCGCAGCCGGTTGGTGACCTTTCTTTTGGGAGTTTTCACGGCATAGACTATTATTAGTGTTTAACGGTAAAAGAGATTCAATCTCCTGGCCTAAATAACCAGCCAGACAGCTGCAGAATAAAAGCAGCACTCAGGATCAGTTAAACAAACCTTACCTTTACCTAAATTTCTACAAGCAATGTGGCAAAACTGCTCTCAGATCAGCATGTAACACTTTTTTGATTAATTGCCTGCCCTCATGAACGAGTACATCATGTCTGCGAGAGGAGTTTGATGTTTGAACATGCCTTTCTCACAGAAAACTTTTCCAGGTAAAGGCCTTTCACTGTGCAAAAGTTCACAGTATCCCTAGACTGATTCCTAGAAACTCTCCCTATCAGGAGACAGCATATAAACACACATGCATCCATAAACTACTCACTCACACAGCTGCAGGACAAGTGTATATCTAAACTTGATCTATGCCCCAAACGAACTCCAGAACATAGATGTTTGGACAAGAGCCAGCGTTGTGTAAGGAAGCACATGCTTTCATTAGCCTGCAATACTCCCAGTGCACTGCGCTAAACTCCCTCAAGCCTATTTCAGATTAAAGTGAATGTTCATACTTGATCAGGAGGGGCATCAAAACTGTACATGCTGTGCAAACTGGATAGATTAGTTTGTACTGCTATCATTGTTTTCCTTGAATGAACCACTTGATCTTTGATCGCACTTCCTCTCCCACATTATTTTTGAACTCTAAGAACAGGATATCTTCTCATTACAGCTCTATTAACAAAAAGAAGGACATGTGCTGGTATCAGTGCAGACTGGCACGCAGGGAGTGGCCGGGTGGGACAGGAAGACATGCATGCAATCTGTCCGCTGCACGTGGTCACTGGATTCTGAAAGGTCAGAGGTCACGCAGGTCACATGTACAATGCAACTGAATTTTTAAAACACTTTTTTTGCACATTTCCCTTTGCACACATGGCAAACAAGTGTGTGTAAAGAGGGTGGAGGGTGGTTCTAAAGACCTTAGGATACATTTTGAGGGTAAATGTGGTGAGGACAGTCTGAGACTCAATTGACGGTGCAGTGTCAGCAACACCTGTTTGTTAATGGGGTTTAGCATGCTTAAATCACCAAATCCCTGTTTCCAGTGAGTCTCATTACCCAGAAGCAGAAGCAGCAGCACTTGGGATATGGAAAAAGGTGGAATTCAACTTTAGGAGTCTTTGCAATTAAACGTTTACATTTTTGTTACGTAGAATCTTATCCCATAGTGGTTATGTGGAATTTGTGCTAAAGTGGGGAAAAATAGGTACATTTCTTACAAGCCTGTTATTGTGGGAATTTTTTTTTTTTTTTGGTGCACTCTAAAAAGTCCCTTTCTGCCTTGTGGGAAAAATGACTAAAGTAGAACAATTATTCCAGTATTACATTAGAAAGCAGCTGAATGTGATTACTCACAGAATTTGGATTTATTGTTAATAATAATAATAATAATAATAATAATAAACCGCACATTCTAAATAGCCTGAAACTTTAGTAGTACCAAATTATAGTAGGTTAAAAATAAATTGCAAGTCAAATTGTGGTCACACTGACATATACAGTACATATATACATATACATATACATATACATACATATAAATATAAATATATATATGCAGAATTTTAATTTGAAAGAAAGAAGAAAGAAAGAAAGTAAGACTTCACATGTTTTAGTGTACAGCTCTTTCCTGTTTTTCAGTATGCCAAAGATGGCTAGATGATGATGCTATTTTTTCTGGTAGATCAATACCTTGTTGAATCAGCCTGTGATCATATGATCACTCTATATGACTGAAATTATGATAAGAATACAAGTTGTATGAGAAATAATTAATTGCGAATCTCGTTCTTCTAGGTCTTAGGAAGTTTGAATCAAATTCTGCATGAATCGCTCTAAATCTGACTAAGTGGGGCCACTGATTTGAATGTCCTGCTGTCATATGTGCCTTTCACATTTAACCCCATCTTAGAAAATGAATCACTAAAGCAGATGATTTACCGTCAGTTTTGGTCTGTACCTCAAAGTTCATTTATGAGACGATGTTCCTGAGGCTGGATATATTCAAATGTATTCATCCAACATCAGGTGCTCAGTAAATTATTCACACTGTGAGCGTGCTCATGTGATTTGTGACTGTCACACACACTCCAGAGCTCTGGGCAGAGTGACATGGCACACATGGTGTTGCTGTGACTTGGATTTGCAAGGTCACTATGACCAGTAGTTATCTCTCTTGTGAACTGGCTTACTTTCCAATACAGGAAGCAGTGGATGTGTGCATGTCTGTGGTTCCACATGTCTATCACGGGTAGAAAAAGGAAATCACACTCTCCTCTAGCACTAACATGTTTACAAGAAAGAGGATATTTCATCAACAGTTTGCCGCAGATCTCTAGTTTCCGCAATGTAATACATTGAGGCATGACTTTTCAAAGCTGCAGTGTGTGATTTCCACACCACTAGTGGCACCAAACGGAACTGCAAAAATTATCAGCTCATGCGAAAACTCTTAAATATCTAAATAAAGTTATATTAAATATATGATGTATATATATATATATATATATATATATATATATATATATATATATATATATATATATATATATATATATATATATATATATATATATATATATATATATATATGGTATTTGATGGAATCATAAAGAAAATCATAAAATAAAGATTGCAATTAATATTTACAGCCCTAGTCCAAAGTTATGCAAATGAACAGTGATGTGAAGTATCGATTCCCTAAGAATTCTTAGAAACAGACAGATGCTGCAGTAGGAACGATTCCTAGAAGCAAAGAGCAACACTGAGTGACTTAATCAGTGTCAGTGCAAACAGGGCTTTAGCAAGCACCACCTTAGTTATTGCATTTAAGAGGACTTTCCTGTAAATTTCATCAGCATAACTGTGATGAGAAGATCAGTTAAAACATAAAGTTCAGACATCTGGAGAAAGACAGTATGCATGTCAGGTGCTTTGTTTTTCATGAGCTCATCTCGACTCAGCATCACATGACAGCAGCTTCTGCCAATTCCTCAGAACTGATGTCACACTTTCTTTTCAGTATATTTTGTGTTCGGTGCTGGAAAGCCCCTCCACTTGGAATGATTTGTAATCTTTGCACAAAGAGCTGCACAACAAATGACCATAAATGGAAAACAAGCACATGACAATGAAGTGTAATCGCAGCAGTCCAGTGAAGTAGACAATGAAGTCACTTCAGAGGTCCACACACCCTCACTCTCTGACTTAGTTGGCTCAGGCCACCTACTTTTCCAGAGTTGAGATCAGCATCACAAAATCTAGTCTGACCTCATGGAGGAAAAAGAGGGAATTGGCGCTCTTGCACACACACACACACACACACACACACACACACACACACACACACACACACACACACGCACACATACACTCTTCCTCAATCTCTGCTCCGTCTCTCTTTCCCGGAAGATACAGTGTTATTGGAAATGGAGTGAGCAAAGCAAAAGCAGGAAAGGGAGGAGTAAAAACAGATGAGGGGTTCCTTTTAAATCATGTGATTGGTGAGTCAGTGGCAGTGCATGAGCTCAGTGCAACACAAGATCTCCTGATTGGTGGACAGTGATGTGCTGATCCGATCAGGACAGGGATGTGCTGAGCCCATAGGAATAATAACTAGCTGCATACCGGCAAATATGATTATGCTTAATTTAATAGGGTTTTATGCCATTTCAATGGAAAACTTTCTGAAGGAAATATGAGTGTGTTATTAAAGTAGCAAATATCTGCACAGATGTGCAGAATAGTGATTTTTTTTTATCCTGAAAATGATATGAATTCAGATGTTTTACGCTTAACTTGATGCTCACTGTGTATGTTATTTATATGTTATACATATATGTATGTTATATTTATAAAATATGTTTTTTATGATATGATTCATAGTTTTATTTTGTGGGAAAACTAGATATTCTCATTTTCTGAAGAAATTACAGTGCTTTGTGATTGCTATAAAATTCTGTATTGTTTCTAGGGCATTACTAAGTTGTGACTGTTTAAATTTTTTCTTGTTTGCCATTAAAATGTAGTATTTTATCAAAATAATTTTTTACATTAAATCAATAATAATTAAAAAAAAATGTATCAAACCAAATCACTATAAATAATATATTCAATCTTTGATGGTAATAGCAATGTGCAATAGTGTGAATTTCTCAAAAAGGTAAAAACTGTGGGTTGAAGAGCAAAACACACTCCTGGTATGTAACTTAGATGTTTGTACATTTATCTTTAACTTGGACATTTGTTTGCATGTGTATGATCTGCGTAGGCATTTATAGATAGGAATTTGATTCCCAGTTTCTCCTTGACATTAATGTTGCACATCATGTTCAATGCAATGTTTATACAACAGATCCTCAGCACATTACCCCTTCAACAGCCATCACAAAAACCAAACACAAACACAGCCAGCTGCCTGCGTAAGCACTCTACCGTGGGAGAAGAGTTGAAAACAAAGGTGGTGCAGCACTATCATTAATATTCCATCTCACTTAAGCAGTGATAGTGAGGTCACCGTATAACAGCTCTCTGAAGTGCTGTGTCATAGATGCAGCCTGGATGATATTTCAGCTGTGCACAACTACACCATCTCTCTTTCAAAATAAACAATAGGATTCAGCTGGATGCACATGGCAAACTCTTAATTTGTAGAGTGCCAGCCAGAGGAAATACTAAAAAAGGGTTTGGCACTTTTACTTGAAGTTGTATGCCAACCAAATCTGATAGAGTGTATCACACATCGCAGCTATTGGAAATTAGATCATCATGGTAATGGAAGCTGAAGGTTAGTCTTGCAGGAGCATCTATGTCCTGAAATGCATGCATCAGATCAGATTCCCATTAGAAACCCATCAGGTTTTTAATAAGTACACATGCTGTCCTTCTCAAGACTTTAAGAGTCAACTAAGGACATTGCTGCCGCATTAATGCAGACTCTGAAGAGAAATGAAATGAGATATTCCTGCCTGAAATCAAACCGTGTTGTGAAGCAGGGCTCCTGTGGAGATTATTAGTAACTGAAAAGCCGTGTTGAGGAGATTTATATTTCCAGCAGGCTAAAAAGGGTGGGTCGCATCAGGATACATGCATTTAGGTGGACGGGCCACTACACAAACTCTCAAGGCAAACTAGGTCACAGTTAAAAGAATACTACCTCTCATCAGGTTAACTTAAAGTTCAGTATAAGTGGGATAAAATATGCTTCTTACTTACCCTCAAACCTGTTTATGGGTGATACTATGACTAAGATCATAAATAGGTTCATTTGGATCCTAAATCATCATCTTGTGGATGAGACATCAGATGTTTATTCCAGAGCTGGAGGGTAGGAATCAGGTTTAGGTGACAATGATGATGGTCCAATGGAAGTGAAGCAGTACATTAAACATTCAACAGGGCTGGCTAATCACAAACACACTCCGATCTTCAGAAGCTAGCAGCTCACTAACCACTTTTCCTATTAGCCTAATTTCCATAAGTATTTGAAAAATTAAGGGAGTTGGTGCACACGCATTTGTTTGTCAGAGGTTAATTACCCAACATCTCAACTCCCTGCTGAGTTGGCCCAACCAACTCTTCACAGCCAAAGTGAAGAATAAGTCAATTGTATTTTACTTCTTGACTTAATAGGCTACCTCTCATGGCCTTAGGAATGAATTGCAGGTTAAAGTTGAAACCATGGCCCAACACATATATTCTGGTCCAAAGTTTTGGATGCCTGTGATAACAGCAAGAAAACTGTATGGGCCTATTTACACCCAGACACTTCATTCGTTTTCTCTGATCGGATAGCTATGATTTGTTAAAACATTTTCATTTACACTTGCCACATAAATGTGTGTTTGCAAAAGCAAAACGAACGGATAAGCGCTGTATTTTATTAATTCAAACAGGACCACTTTGGCAAGTTATTCTATCAGCCATCAGCTTGGAAATACATGACAATTAAGACTATTAATAATGTCTTTAAAAATGCCAGCTGGGACTTGAAAGCCTTAGTGATCTGCCGGTACTCTATTATAGGCTTTTTTTTTTATTGATGACTCCCTTCATCCCCTGAGGTAACAACAACTATATTAAGGGCTTTTATAAACAGCAGTCAACAGGCGACCTTAATAATAACGCTGACAGCGGAAAAAGCGACGCATACGCTTTTCACTTATAAAGCTCAAGGGTGTATGGGTGATGTAGTCTCTGCTTTCCAAACTGACTCAAATGATTCGCGAACCCGCTTTGGACTCCTGAACTGACTCAAATGATTCGCGAACCCGCTACGAACTCCCGAACTGATTCAAATGATTCGTGATCCCCAAACTGACTCAAATGATTCGTGAATCCGCTTTGAACTCCCGAACTGACTTTAATGATTCGCGATTCCGCTCCGAACTCCCGAACTGACTCAAATGATTTTCGATCCCCACACTGACTCAAATGATTCGTGAAGCCGCTCCGAAGTCCCAAAATGACTCAAATGATTCGCGATCCCGCTACGAACTCCCGAACTGATTCAAATGATTCGCGAACCCGCTACGAACTCCCGAACTGATTCAAATGATTCGTGATCCCCAAACTGACTCAAATGATTCGTGAATCCGCTTTGAACTCCCGAACTGACTTTAATGATTCGCGATTCCGCTCCGAACTCAGTCAGATACTCTGCATGGACATCAGTGGCAGCCTGCCTGATTATGAAGGGTAAGTAACTGTTAATATAATCGTATGATGTATATAACTGTTATAACATTAAGTAATGTGTCCAATACGTTAATTTTTATTTTGTATAAGTTAAAAAAAGTTTTAATTCCCTTTAGTCCGTTTGTTTCCCCCAGAGAATCAGATCGATTTTAAATGAATGCTATTCCTGTTTGTTTGCCAGCATGAATTAAAATATTAGCTGCAAAACTTTTCATACAAGTATTACTTAAAGTTAATAAAAATGTCTGGTGAAATGTGAACATTTCACGAAATCATTAGAATTTACTCTCATTAGCCGCAAACATTGCCACAAATTTTCTGGAGGGAGTGAAAACTGGTTTAGTCTGTCTCTTAGTGCAAATGATAGTAGATCCCCACAAAGACTGTAAAAATGTAAACTGTGAGCTTAGTCTTTCTCTGTACTTTTGTCATTTAAGGGCCTTCGTGCAGAAATTGTCTTTAAAACCCTTCCTGCCATCTGCACCATACCACACAAATTATGGAAAAATGGTGTGCACATCATACACGGAAATGAAGCGGCCCTTCATTGACATTCAACCTGTAAGTAAAAGCAACACTTAAAATTACAGTGCCCTGTGTAGTCAAGTCACCTTAATTTATTTTGTATAAGACACAAATCGTTCCAAGAAGATATTTTGAAAAAAAAATTATGACAGAATTTTCATTTTTGGGTGAATTATCACTTTAACCAATTTAAATTCACTATAGATTTGAACTCATTTAACCTCTTGAGACCCTGTGGCCTCATATGAGGACATTATATTTTTGTGAATTTCTCTGAGTCTGTTCATGCCACAGTTTTAGATCTTGATGTCCTGTACAGAGCACATTCAGGGCTTTTCAGAGATACCAAATGATTGGATGTTTCACATGACCACTCCCTCTCCTTGGTCATCAAAATGTCTGAAATTAATTTAGTGACACTCTTATAGAAATATGATAATATTTCTATAATATATTGTAGTTATCATTTAAATCTGTCTAATTTTTAAATTCTGTGTCATAAATCAACATCTCAGAAATATGTTATGGGGTTTCAAATCAAAATATGACTTTCTGTTACTAAACAGGACATTGATTTCATACATGTCCTCAGATGAGGACACCGGGACTAAACGCATGCTTATGACGCATTTTTGGAGACATAACAAATGAATAGAGAAAGAAATTATATTTCAATATTCTATGAAATATTATATATTATTATGAAAATCTTGACAATTATTACTCACATTATTACACTTCTTTTTTCATTACATGTTGCCCCAAAAACACATTTATATGCAAATTAGATTTAGTTTATAGATACATTGTATATAATTAGAAAACCCATTAATGGTAATTTTACACACATTTTGCAGAAAGAAAAATGTTATACTGAATTATTCTGTTATACCATAGTTGAGAATCATCTTTATACAAAGTTTGGTAAAAAAAAAAAAAAAATCTTGAACATTAAAAATTTATTGGTGATTTAAAAAAATCTATTGTTTTTGCCTATGCATTTTCATTCATGTCTTTTCATTTTTTTTTTAGAAATTGAGTCCCGATGTCCTCTGCCGAGGACATAACATAACTTTATAAATGAAATGCATGAATGCAGAGCACAAGGCTGCACTGGGAAATCCTGTGTGCGATGCATGACATGCAATGTGCATCTGTGCTTGCAAAGTGAATGAAACTGCTTTGCAGCATTTCACATCATGATAGACCCACTGTCCTCACATGAGGACATCTTTTTTCTGGGAAAACTACTTCCTGTACAAAAACAAATTTTAGGTATTATACTTATTAGGTCCTACATATCCCAAATAGCAAGAAAAATTATAAAATGCACAACAGGCAATCTCTCGGGTTTCAGGAGGTTAAATTCACTCATTTGTAAAGTGAGTGTATCAATGAAATATCATCACAATGCATGTTAACTGAACCTTTTTTTTTTAGTTTTTTTTTTTAAATTCTTTTAAGGTTGGCACTAATTAGTGCTGCACTTGAATCACGAGACAAGTCAGAATCCACATGTCCTGGTGCTTGGTGACAAGGAAAACTCCTCCCAAGATTTTATTATTTTAAACGGGGAGGCGATGGAACAGAAGACGATACTACAAGCAGTTGATCTGTTTCAAAATTTTCTTTGTATATGACATCTACTACCTAAAGCCCTCTGCTCTCATTTGAGAGTTTTTGGAAGACACAGTCTTTAATAGTTTCTTCTGCACACTGTCTCCTCCTTAAAAACTTTGTATTTAGTAATCAGTACAACACTTTTTTATTCTATTGATCAGTAGGTCCAGCAGCTATAGTATATTGATTTTATGATTATTTTTTGTTTTGCTTGGCCCCGTAATTGCTGCTTGCAGCTATATTTATTATATGTTATGTTCATTTGAATGTCGTAACATTTGCCAAGTGTGGTAACCCATATCGGAATTGGTGCTCTGCATTTAACCCATCCAAGTGCACACACACAGCAGTGAGAAGTGAACACACACCTGGAGCAGTGGGCAGCTATAGATCCAGCGTCCCGAGAGCAACTGGGGGTTCAGTGCCTTGCTCAAGGGCACTTCAGACATGGGTATTGAGGGTGGAAAAGAGCGCTGTTCATTCACTCCCTCCCACCTCCAACTCCTGCCAGCACCGAAACTCAAACCTGCGACTTTCGGGTTACAGGTCCAACTCTCTTACATTAGCCCACAGCTGTGAACGGTATTTGCACATTTGTGTGTTTGATATGAATATGAATTGACACATTTGTACATCTTGAAAATGTCAGTTGTATTTTTACACATTCTTGTACATTTAAATAAAATATTTAAAAATATATTTGTAAATGTGCTATTTGCATATTAAAATCAAATCTGTAATTTACAACAAAGTAGTTTCATAAAATGTTTGTATTAAGTAATTTTTTATAAAAATACTGATGTTAATTAATAGAAATAATTAACTCAACATCCCCGTGTAATCTACGCCCCTGCGGTACGCTTAAAGCACGTTCTGGGCGCACGGAGAGGTGGCAGTATGCTCAAGAGCTATATTTGGAAGTGGCGGTACTGAGTACCGGTCCACTTAAAGCACTGACTATAACATGCCATATAGCCTATAAAATGCTCTCACACATTTATTATTTTAATATTTTGGCAGGAGTAAAATTTGCATATGTGGTTTCAACAACCAGATGCATTTACACTTTTGGTGGTTTGAGCAATCAGAATTAAATTTGTCTCTAAAGTGTTTCAGAGGGCATTTACACCTGGTCTTTTTTATGATCAGATTATTATCTGATCAGAGAAAATGCATGAAATGACCAGGTGTAAACAGGCCCTATAGGACAGTGGTTTCCACATTTTGCATGTCTTGTTAGTCAAGCACACCTGATTCAGGTCATCGGCTCATTGGTAGAGTGTGTTGGAGATAAACTCTGCAGACATTAGCCCTCCAAAAGTAAGCCTGGACTCTACTTGTTACTGAGGTTTGCATCATCAGCCTTCATCACTGGAACAATCATAATCCAAAAGGTGGTGATCAGATCTTATGGAGGCACAGCCATCAGGCCCATGCTTGTTTCCTTACAACACCCTCCCAAAGACTGAGTCATATGAGTTCTTATATAATGTCAACTCTCACGGTCTTCACACACAGAGTGGCTGACAGCAGTTTCATGCAGCAACAGGAAAGGAAAGACCCTAAAAAAACCCCCAAGATTGTATATTTGTGTTGGACTCTGAGCTTTGAATTTTAATTCATTGTTCTCCCACAGACTGCAGCAGATGTTTTTGCTTCTGCAGTGTTTTTTGAGGGGCACACAGTGGTGTGAAACCAGAGAGTGAGCGTGAGATTTCCCACCACCTGCAAATGCAACATAGCCTCACTCAAAACAGGAAACACAGATGAAAGCGAATGATTCAGAAATAAGCAGCCTGGACAGCACCGACCTTGAAATTAGTATTTTCATCTCTTTTGGATATTTTGGACCGAGTGTAGAGCTTTGGTTTTTCAAAGGGAATCTTTCACAAAGAAAAACAGTTTCTGATGTTCAGTTTGACCTGCTGTTGATCTTAGAAGAGCAGTAATGTGCTGAATACATTTTCTCCATTCCACTGATAGGGTCAGATGCTTCATCTACTTGTAAGCGATACTTACCTTAAATCTCAGATTTTAGACAATGTGTGCACATCAGCAAATTTAAAACATCTCTGAGGAATGAAATTTACCAATATAAAAAATAAAAAAAAAGCCTCTAAGCCTTCTAAAGCCTTAATATTCAACTTCTTTTATTTATGCTACAGACATGGTACATTAAATCATGTAAGGTTACTAAAGGAAGGTCACATTTACAAATTCTCTGGAATATTCAATCGAAATCCAATAATGTAACCACAACTAAGATTGCCAGGCTATAAAAATCCCACAGACTTGACATTGAAGGAAGGAACCATATTAAAAAAACAGAATAATGCTGCCTTCATTTAGTATCTGAGTTATCGTAAATATGAGTTTCCTAATTGGAAATTAGACGTGAACATCTCTCAAGTCATATTTACTACTGGGAAACTGAAATAATTTTGATACCTGAGTTTCCGAGTTGGGTGGGCCTTAAACTTTAAACATGGTGGAGGGGACAACCATTTCTGCCGTCAATGCTATTGTCATAACAATCACTTTGTCTTGTCGCTAAAGTAGGGTATTTATAGGCTATGTATGAACAATCATTTGAAACATATTGTATGTTTTATAAATGGTGAAATAAGCATGTATTTGACTGAAAATCCAGAATTGTAGGCAAACTGACAAATCAGCGCGGAGAATGTTTATATTTTGTCAACCAATGGGATGCTACATTTTATTCTTTCCACTTTACTGGGATAGGACAGATCAGAACTAGCAGTAAAAGAAGTGGGAGAGAGATGGGGATGGGATTGGGAAAGGTCCTCAAGTTAGGAACTGGATGGGCTATTTGGACATAGATCAGTCACTTAACAACCATAACACCCTAGTATTGTGGTCTCAACTTTTGCACTGGTAAGCAGCACTCACATTTTCCATAAACAACATTCCATAAAAGACTTAAATCACTAGACTGACAAATTTACAGAAACTGCACCTGAATTGTACATTGTGTGCATGGGATTAGGCACAAATACCAAGCATATCTAAGCATTAATATCCATTATAAATAATGACAACAGTTTTGTTTAAAGTAGGGTAACAGAATAGGCCTGCTGAGGTAGACACAGAACTTTCTGTCTGTTACAGCAGGAATGAAATTAATTATTTTTCCTCTCTCTCTCACACACACACACACACACGCACACATCAGTCATCAGCTCCTCACAGGAGTTCACAAACAGGAACAAGTTCCTCCGGGACTGCAGCAAGAGAAACGGGTCAAGCAGGCCAGGCAGAGAAAGAAAACATCTCAGGTTGATGAAGAAATCTCGCCCGCAGGCAAAAACTGCATGTCCTTGCCTAGAAAGAGAATACTGGGATTCAGGGAAAACTTTGTTCCCTATGGAGAAAAAAAAAGTGTGTGAAAATGTACTTCCATAAAAGTGTGGGAACAGAGGCTGGAAGAACATGCTGGTGCTTGCAATTCCTAGCCTGATTTTAATGGACTATGTTATCATGATGTGTTATGCTGCATTTACCAAAAATGAGGATGAATCCAGTTGCTGTTTCTGCTGAAAACATATTTATAGTTATTTTCTAATGAATGCAATTTATCTTGAAATTATACATGGATTATTTGGTCATGAGGACTAAGGAGCTAATCCTTCAAACAAGCTCATGTAGACAGATCTACCATGCAGCAGTTATCTCTGGGAACACTCTGAGTCTGTAATATTGTGAAGTGTTGACCCGGGCAGAGCGCCCAGGATTGCTGCCAGACTCCAGACGCTCAGCACAGGTGGAATGGGAGGAGGTGAGAGACAGCGAATGTCTAAGAACTAGAGATGTCAACAGGGCATAACTCTGAAAACTCCCTGAAAACAAATCTCTTTACTTATCTCTACATTGTCTATAATATCAAGATTGTTTATCAGTGTAGTATAAGTTGGGAGCCTGTTTAGCAGGAGCATCTGCAAACTTAACAGCCCAACTGAATGGTCTTTTAAAAACAACAGTATTTGCGATTATGACTGCGTACACAAAGTATGGCAAGACTTTAGGATAGTGGTGAAAACCGAAAGTGAATGATAAGGACTCTAAGGGTGCTTTCACACTAGCACTTTTGGTGCATAACCGGGTTCAACTGATGTCAGAGTTTGGTTCGTTTGGATGACGTGAACGCTGTCTCGTGTGTGCACCTGCAAACCGTACCGAGTCTGTACGGGGTAAACAGCTGCTGTCTTATGACGCAAACAAACCGTGGTTCGGACACAATTAATACAAGATGAATTCCAGGCAAGTGAACCAAGTGTGAAAGCACCCTAAAACACAAGGATCTGTCTAAAACAACACAGAACTATTGCAGCAAATCACAATATTCACATTGAAGACCACAAAAACCCATCTTCACAAAGCCAAAATCCACAAAAGAGATACAATTGCTGTAACTTCAATCAGACACCAATGTAAAATTGCAACAACAAAAAAAGTTGGTGTCATGATCATAATACTTGGCAAGTTGGGGCAACAAGATCAACTACAGCATCTACCCTGACCATATTATTCTAATCCTAATGTATTATTAAACCACTGTTTGGAGTTTTAAAGAGAAGAGAAGCATATTCTCTCCATCTCTGAAGCAACTGGCAGATAAATTTATAGTCATTATTCCCCTGAAAATAATGCAAAAGTTGAATGAATATACTCTAAGGCTGGAACCTCTCGGTGGTAAAGCACCTGCCTATTTCCTAGGTTTTCACAGTATTTTGTTCAAACCCTATATAATACAAAATAATCTTAATAATTATTTTAAAAAAGGTTGAACATCAACTTAAAAAAGACTTATAAAGCTCTCAATGCAAGCATTACAGTGCTTTGACCTTCACATGAAAAGAATAATATATCATGTGAACCATTGGGTAATAGTTGGCTGCACTTTGAAAGGTCATTAAATGGAGTAAAAGATGACATTGTGTGAACTTTGAACACTGCGTTTGACTGCTTGATCTGTGTGCAATGCAGCAGCAGGGGGAACAAGTAGAGTTCAATGCACTCGGGGCTATAAATAGGAGTCATGTTAAAGCATGCATTTACTGTCTACTGCATCTCTGAGGCTGCAAACTGCAACTATAAGTCAGAGGTAAATAGAGTTAACACCAAAACAACCTCATTCACCATAAAAGCCTCTTCCTCATATATCTTATTTTCATATTCAATCATTTTTATCTCATTTGAATCAGAAAACAAACATCAGCTGTGCAAATGAGATGTTTGAAAATGCAGTGTGTGTGCATGCCTGTTTACATACATGTGGGCGATGCTGACGGTCAGTGTAGGTGAGGAGTGTTTACAAGCAGGTTACGCACAAAAACATCAATGGAGCTCCGACGGCGAAGTGACAGCCTGGCTTATAATGACAGTTCAGAGTCCTCTGACACATTCACAAGCATAAATTTTAAGATTAGTACAATTGTGGTTTTCTAAAATAACTCTCACCATAAAGAGAAATCTACAGGTGGAAAACACCAGAGACAGATTACAAAAAAATGATTTTCAAACGATCTTCATGATTTACATGAAATACTCATCCCATCTTCTCTTATTTGCTCATTTCTTTTGTTGAAGGTCATGTGAGTACATTAACACTATTAAAAATATACTATAAAAGGCATATCTGTAATAAATGCATTGAATTTTAATTGCTATTAATGCATATGCAATTTGATTATTAAGTCCCAACTAGGCCTAATTACTCCATGTGCAACTCATATATTGAAATACTATTTTACAATATCAACTAGATCTCTAAATATGAATATTAGTTATAAATTAAACTATTCAATTTGCATTGGTCAGACAAGAAATTTCCCACGTGCAACAAGATTCTGTATGCGAATACGGATCTCACATTTTAATGCAAATATAAAAACCAGATCTTTGGGATGAACTCAACTTTTCTCATGAGAAAAAAAGCAAAAAATATAATGAAATAAAAAACATTTCCCTTTATACTACTGTTGTGTGTTTCCTCAATGTGCAAAAAAAGATTTTCTTTGTTTTGTGTTACATCTATAATTGAATTCTCCTAACAATAACACTTTTCAAATGTGTTAAGTAATATGAAAGGTCAGGATGGCCTGTACAAAAGAACAAGCAGTCGCTTGTAAAGGCAGTACATAAGAGGACAGCCAAATGCTCTGAGAACAAAAACAGTGTGGATAGTAGATGGGGAGGGGGTGAGAAGGAAGGAGCTGCATAATTTCAGTGACGCAGCATACATGCTACTCTCAACAGTGACCATATTAGGGCATGGGCTGGGCTTTGGCAGAAACCAGGAAGTAGAGGGTCCTCTAGTGGAAATACCACATGACCCACATGACTTCCAGTACAGTCTTGAAATATCTTCCACTCCCCCCTCCCTTCTGCTCTGTTTTTCTGTCTAACAAAATATGCCCTCTTCTGTGTCGTAAGGGCATTTATTGATGAGTTAAAATGTGTAGCAAGAGATACTCTTCTAATCGCTAAGCTAACAAATGCCGTAATCTGATTACTGGCATTTGCAGCAACAACATTGTGCAAGCAAGTGCTTTTGCAAACAGGTTCATTATACACATTCTGGTAAATGAGACTGATGCAAACGATAGAACACACAGCTGCTTCTTCTAAACTTATATACCTGCTTACAATAAAAAAACTGTTAATCATTTAGTTTTTCTGTGATCACTGTGGTTATTTAACAGCATCAAGGAACGGTTTAGTGTGGTTAGTTCACTATATGCAGTATGTGTATGTGTTTATATGTGATATGTGAAATTTTGTCTTTAAAAAGCTGCAAGTATACAGCCTGTCAACAAAAAGTAGACAAAGTTAGTGCCAGATTCAGGCCCTGAGGAATAGAGAGCTTGCAACTTAATAACAATATTGAAATGAGTTGCACTTTTGGACCAAATGCATGCAAGCATACAGAACAGTTTTGGCATAAAATGAAACATGTTCTGTGAATTTGGGCAAGCAGACCTGAATTCACTCTATACTACATTGCTGAGAATCTACCTAATATTGGCCCAAAATACTCTTCACAAGCACACTTTAATGCATTGTTTCATTATGAAATGTTTCAGGAGATGATTGTATAACAAAATGAGAAAAATTTTTCACAACATTCATGTCATGTGTATTTTCTATCAGATTTTTTGAATCATAACTAGCGGTGTCAGATTGCAGATTACCTTTATGGACTGGGTATACCCTACAGAAATTCTCAGTCTGGAGAAGTTGATACTAAAGTATGTTTGCCGAAAGTCAGACTTTTAGATTATGATTCTATCCAGTCATCCGAGATAATAAAATACAGATATTTTGAACTGATTTTAGAACATGTATCGTTTAAAATTTTCACACTTCATCTGGCATAAAGAGATGAACTTGTACTTGAAACATTGGTACAGTTTGATTCTCAGTTGTTTAGAATATGATGG
This sequence comes from Carassius auratus, assembly GCF_003368295.1. Taxonomy (NCBI): domain Eukaryota; kingdom Metazoa; phylum Chordata; class Actinopteri; order Cypriniformes; family Cyprinidae; genus Carassius; species Carassius auratus. The sequence continues at coordinate 1,245,541 of NC_039253.1, forward strand.
CCAGTTTTTTCCCTTTGTAACTATTCACAAAGTCAATAAGTCTCTGGTGCCTAATAGTAAAATTGTTCAGTTGTGAAGTGTATTCCAGTGTCCTGACATTTTATCCTACTCGTCAGATTTTCCCACCAGGTTTTACTTCGCATGCGCACATCAATATCCCCGGGAGCACATGACAGGTTAAAATTTGATAGCCTGAATGCACTGTAAGTCGCTTTGGATAAAAGCGTCTGCTAAATGCATAAATTTAATTTTTTATTTTTTAAATTTAATATTGTGTCCTTTTTCTCAAGCTGAATAACAATATTTAAAGTATCTGCATTACTGGTTTAGTGTTGGGGTAGGTGTAGACTTTAATAAAACACAATTTAATAGACAGAAACATTTATTTATTGTTGGTTTTTGTAGCTGCATTCCTTCTAGCTACAACATTACCTTAAGGGTAGGTTTAGGGTTGTGGTAAGTGTAGACATTAATAAACCATACATGTAGCATTTTTTTGTTGTCGAATTGTACTAGACTGTTTTAATGGGAGGTATCTAAATCTGACAGTGTAGGACAAATCGACATAACACCGGCCTTTAGAGTCAACATGTTTAAAGCAAGTTGAATGATAACAACACTGTCTTTATGATTGTGGCATTGGAATGGCAAAACGTATCTTTTACACTGTACATTAAAAATGTAATTGAATTTAGTGAGCGCCACTGGACGATCATAACTGACTGAAAGCATCGGTCAAAAGGAAAACCCTCTGACACTATCGCCCTGCTTGAGGTAAGTTACACGTCACGATCATAAAGATCCAGTACCCTCGCACCCACAACACAGACATACACAAACCTCAGGAATCTCTCCGTTCACCAAACAAATACCAAGCCAGAGGTCAGAGCAGCGCGACAGGGCGTTGTTTACCCACTCACAGCGTCATGGTAGCCGCACGAGAACGTTCCGCTACAGAGCGCGCTTGACTGTTTGCTTTTTCGCGGTCTCAGTTTCCCGCCCACTCGCGAGGCAATCCCCCTCAGCAACGATCAAGCGTCAGTGTGACAGCTACGCCCACCCTACAACTGAACGCAGAGAGATTCTCCGCCACGCAACACAGTGGGCTAAACTGTGAACTTGACACAGACACACTGTTCACCTCAGTCTTTACAACAGAGCTAGCTGACCATCGCTGTGTCTGCGGCTGACAGTGGACCACAAAACCACTCATAAGTAGCACGGATATAGTATATGAATAACAACACATTGTATGGGTCAAAATTATAGATTTTTCTTTTATGTCCAAAATCATTAGGATATGTAAAGCTCATGAATATATTTGGTAAATGTCCTACTTTAAATAGCCTTTATCAAAACGTAACTTTTTTTGAACAAATTTAAATGCGATTTTCTCAGTATTTTTATTTTATTTGTATTTATTTATTGCACCCTCAGATTCCAGATTTTCCAATAGTTGTATCTCGGGCAAATATTGTCCTGTCCTAACAAACCATAGGCTATCAATGGAAAGTTATTTATCCAGCTTTCAGATGATGTATGAATCTCAATTTTAAAATATTGAACTTTATGACTGGTTTTGTGGTCCAGAGTCACATATATTCACTACAAACATTTATCATATCAGAATAAACTATAAACTTCTGCAGACAAGGGTGTCAAATATGATAATAATAAATGTACAGAAATATACAGAAATTTTATATATGTTCAATAGGTATGCAGCTGTGACATCAAAACCTGCAAGAATTATATTTTGTGTATATTTTAATTTATGTATATGTGGTCTGTGGTAAATATGAATGGACGATACTTGGACATTTTGCTGTACAATGTAAATTACACAAACCCATTGTGAAAACATGAATTCGGAAAGCAGTTTATTTGTAAAGTGTATGTTTGTAATAAGGATGTTTGGGTGGGAGTGTTTGTAGTTTATGTTATACAACAGAACGTCAAGTATAGTCAAGTTATGTTTACCACAGACCTTGTTTTACTAATGAATTAAAATCCCATTATAAAAGCTCGAGGACAATCTTGAGGGAACCCATGGCTGCAGCACTCTATATCCATTCCTTTTATTTATATAAAAATGTATCAAATTTATCACACTTGTTATATGAGACATGGTAATAGTAACTGCATTAAACAGTTGCATTTAATACAATTTATACCAACTGGAATATACATTGTGCAACAAAACAACAAAGTATTGTCAAGTTCTCTTTATTATTTTATTAATGAACAGAAAAGGCCCATTTAAAAACCCATAGGAAATTCTCGAGGGAATCCATGAATAAGTCTTCTGGGTTTTGATATGACAGCTGCAGCACATCCATGTACATTAAAATAAAAATAAATGAATGAATACAGACAATTTATGACACTTGTTATTTGACCCATGGTTAGAGTAACTGCATTGAACAGCTGCATTTCATTGCAAACACACAGAATTCCCTTAAAATCCCATTGGAGAAAATATGCTTGTCAGATAATAGTTGAATGACAACAGTTGCTAAGGTAAGAATGGAGGTACATTTTTCAAACTGGGGCTAAAAATCCATTAAAGCGTATTAGTATTTGATTGAAGTGTGAATGCATGCATGTGATTACATATGCAACTATATACGTGGTGTGCACCTATAGAACGTATATATGTGTCTATGGAAAATGCATATTTATGTGTCTGTGTCTGTGTAGCTGTGAATAGCTACTGTTATCTCTGCAAGTTTCACTAAACATGCACAACATCAATAATGCGTAAGGAGGGCAGTTGCTATGGTACCCACTCAAGGTTTTGTTCTGTTTTATTGTCAGGGTTACAGTGAGAATTCAGCCTTAGTCTGTTATCACAGTTCAGTCAGCTGTGCCATTTACATGCTGATTAAAGCTCATCTACTACCAATGTGGCAAATCAAAGGAGTTACTAGGCTGAATTGGAGGGCTGAGGCCCATGTGCCAATGAAAACCTAAAGGTCCCAGTCATTACATTGCTCTCTGGTGCAATTTGCATAATTGTCAGTAGTATGACTTTCTGATATAACACTGCAATTAGCCAGGCACCAGGGTTCTGCTGGCTACATTTACACGCTGAGATTTTAATAGGACTTAAATGTACAGTTTATCAGAAATGTGTTTCTTTGAGCATGTGGAACCCCATTGCACTCCAGAGCAGCTACAGTAGATGAATCCTATAAGACCCTTGGGGTATGGAAGGGTTGGGGGTGAAAGGGGGTGTCATACACCCTCCTACTCCATCTTAAAGCCTGACACACACAATCAGCCACATGCCTCATGAGATCTGCTGTGATGAGGTCAGCAGGCCTGCTCTGATGTCATCACTGCATGTGTGATTTTGTTTGAGTCTTGTTTTATTGTTCGCCTGCAGTGAGTATGACTCACACCTGAGGACACTTGTACTCCCAGAAACAAACATAAATTTAGGAAGTAAAATAACAAAAGAATACTGATGAGTTGAAACAAGAGACCCTATGAAGTCAATGTAAAAGTGGTACACAGTCAATCTTATATAAGATATAGGACAACAACAACAAAAATATAGGGATGGACTTTTGTCCAAAGTAATAATACAGCAACCAAAGACTCATTATGTTCAATGGCTTTAACTAAACCTAGAGCTGTCATGGTTTGTTTATGTTCTGAAGACTACTTCGCAGAGCACACACTCTTGAAGGGTTGCCATGTCCACTTATTATAAGAGACATTTATTAAGCATCTTTGAGCTTGTTGTTCGGGCATTGGCACATAAAGCAATCTAATTTATGGAGTTAATTATGTGGGACGGTGTGGGTCGCTATAATGTGGTATGTGGCTTATTTCCAAGATATCGCATTTGATTTGAGTTTATAACGGGCTAGGTTATTTTGTTTAGATTTTTTTTAGTTTTTTTCCTAGCAAGATCTGGCAACACTAATGAGTCAAAACATACCCTGTAATTTCTTGCACTGTGCATAAAAGACACAACTCTGATTTAAATTAATCATTAACATCTAGTTGTTTGATTTAGTTTTCTACACATCGCTTTTAAATTCTGTAAATATAGTGGTCACTACTGGAATTTTTTAATTCGGTCGTAGAATGTGGTGTAAATTACTGAACTGTGTGTACAGAACATAATTAAGTACTGATAGGTGAATTGACAACAAACTTAGCTGCAGTATGTACATAGAGACAGACTACTGTGCGTTTTTCAAAGGTCATAAATATGGCGCTACAGTTATGGCAGAGTATGCATAATATTATCTTAGTCTTATGGTTTTAAAATTGCCTGAAGAACCTAATCCCTTAAAAAGTATGACTGAAGTGAGCTACTAGCTCACAGGAAGCCATTTCTGCATCATTATGATATAAATATGCAAATGTTAGTCAAACTGAAATGATCACTCAGATGAATTTCAAACATGGGGAAAATAATTGCACATTAACTCAATACTTCAAAGATAAGCTTTATTAATTCCTAGAGTGAATGACGGCCTGAACTGCTCTCCCTCACTGAATCATCACTAACGGCACTCTGAAAAGACGTCAATGAGGGGCAGAACAGATTCCAATTTAAAGTTCCCAGTTAGCAATAATATAAGCGTGAATCATCAATGATACTGTTCTGCTTGTATGCACCTGCTGTGATAAACTGAGTTTACTAATATTGCTGTTACAAAGGTCTGAATGATATTTTCAAATCTCATTGGAATAAATCACTCTGAAGGAACAGCCTGGCAGATAAAAAAAAATGTTTAACTCGGCAGGTAACCTGAACTGCATCTTGGAGGGAAAAAGTGATAAATAGAGGGAAACAGATGGACAGAAATATGTCTAAAACCATAGTCTAAAACCATCATGAGCTGGCAGGTGGTGGGAAAGATTGAGGGAAAATAACAATTAGGAAGTAAGTGAAAATTACCAGTTATCCTGCAAGGCAAACAGAAGAGATCATCTGTCTGAGTAAATGTCGAAATTTGGCCCCTTTTACTTCACTTAGCAACCGGTGTTAAATACCTGTAAACTTAAAAGAACTGCAAACATGCCAGTTGTCAAGTGTTTAGGTACACACCTGCAGAAATGGGACACTGGGTCAGGTTTGTACTGTGAAAACAAGTGCCTGTTTTGAATACTTGTTTATATATTCACTCCCAGTGATGATAACATCTAATTCCAATTATAGAGAGAGCTGTCATTTATTGGCACCTGTGCATTTTACATTTGTTTTCTTTATGAGTTTATATTCTTGTCATATTATCACCGAATCTCTGTTTTCATGCACTGAATGTAAAGCAATGATAAAATACAAGAGAGATCAATAAAGCCAAATCTCTCCCTCCTGATTGGAAATTCCCTTTACAAATCTAATGAGTGATGTTGAGACTTAACATTTTCCAAGATAAAGAAAAGCCCCTGAGCACTGCACATAATGGGCGTTTTTTTTTTTTTTTTTTCTGTCCTCGGGTTCTTTGATGTGTAAGACTGAAAATTCTACGACTCTCAGTTTTTTGAAGGCTGTGATATTCTGTCTCAGCGATGCATTCAGATTTACTCTTGAAATGAGATGTTTTAAATGACCAGGCCCCCAATTTCCCGTAATAATGAAAATGTCATCTCTGATGTTGTGTCAGTGAATGTCAGGGAAAAACAAGGTGCTTAACCAAACCTAACTTCAGTAGCAGGAACCACTGATTAGGCAAACTGAGAACAATGCAGCGTGATTCAAATATTTTAAAGCAACTTCCGGGTTGAATAAGACCTGCATTCTTTCAACAGCATCTGTGGCATGCTGTCACTTACCACAGAAAACAACTATGACTTGTACTGCAGTGCACTTACATTAAATTCAATGGGTCAGGACGTTCCTGAGGGTGTGAAAGCAATACTGAGGTGTTTTTTTTTTTTTTGTGTTTGTATGAAAGCAGTTATACATTAAAATTTTCTTTGAATTTACTGTTTGATGTGGAACTACTTTTCTAGGCTGATTAATTTCGGTTATGCATTAACGTAATTTATATATTTAAAACAAATTTAATTATAATTGTGCATCTCAATTTTAAAGCTGCAATTGTGAGATTAAAACGTGCAATTTTTGCAATTAAATAAAGATTATTTAATTATTAAAAACTGAATTGGGATCTCACATTTTTTGACCTTTTTCTTGTACTTTATATCTGACAATGTTGACAAAATTTCTCCTTTTAAACTTTTCTTTTTCTTTTTTTACCATGAGGTAATGGGATTTCATGCAGTTTTCGTTACATTGCGTCAAAAGAGTGTATACTTTGCAAACACAAGACTGGTTAGTGATTCTCTGAAAATAGCCTAATGATAACAAAGAAGTCTTTTCATATATCTCTACATTAAAAATTGTGTGAGTGTTGCATATTTTAATACTTTCCAGTGCTCTACATCTGCTGTACACAAATAAAAATAAAAATTTTCAGTGGTCTTGTTTATCAGAAACGGAGAGTAATAAGTGAGTGAAAGTGAGAGAAGGGGGAGAGGATAGGGCTGGTGGTTTTACAGCATCCTGTACCCGTGTGGGTGCAGAGAAGAGGGGTTTGAATGCAGGGTTGTGCATGCTTGCGGCGTCATGTGAGTGTGTCACTCCGGCTGGCGGAGTTGAAACACGGCTGAGTCACCATGGAGACCGCAGCTATGGAGATAAGTGTACAAGCAGATCGGTGGATTGATTCACCTCGCTACTGTACACATACGACCTGCCCACTGACGCCTCTGCTCGTACTCACACACACACGTCTGCCCACACACACGCTCTCTCTCTCTCTCTCTCCCTCTCAGGGTGTGACCTGTTCTGCAGGTTCAATGCAGTTGAGGTTCACAGTGGAAGAGAACATGCTGAGTGAGACAGTGATAAACAAGAGCGTCCATGATAAAATGTCATGTGGTGTAACCATCAAGTCTAAGCATGCATTCATATGACAACAGTTCTATTAAAGAGGAAAATGTTTTTTCTTTAAATTTTTGAAAAGTTTTGCATTCAGAGAACAATGTTGTCAAAACAAAAAATAAGCTGTATTATGCATGATAGACCAGTAGTTGGCGATGTCACTTTGTACAGAAAAGTATGTGTCCGCGCACAAACACATAGCTATAGACAAATTGTTTTTAAAAAACATGCATTTTGAAAATGTTGTTAATGTGTAAATGAACTGGCAAAACGCATTCAAACTTTTATATTTTTTGGTGCTGTGTAAACACTTCCTGAAAAGTAATTCTGCAAACATTTTATTACAGTTTGTCAAAATATATTATATTTTAAGAGACGTATTGACATACTGCTGTGTGTGTGTGTGCGTGTGTGTGTGTGCTCTTGTTTTTGTGACATATCAGGACACAACTCTGTATAAAGACATGGGTATGACACAGGTATTACAAGGAGAGGGTAACTTATGAGGACATAACCCATGTCCCCATTTTTCAAAACGCTTATAAATCATACAGAATTAGTATATTTTGAGAAAGTAAAAATGCACAAAGTTTCCTGTGAGGGTTAGGGTTAGGGGTAGGGTTGGTGAAGGGCCACAGAATATACAGTTTGTACAGTATAAAAACCATTACACCTATGAAATGTAATGGAAGTCAATGGTCTTACAAAAAAGTTTGATTACCAACATTCTTTAAAACATATGATTGATTCATAGAAGTAAAAAAAAATCATTATTGGGTTAGTAAATGCTGACAGATTTTTTATTTTTGGGGTGAACTAATCATCTAATTAACACATAGAAATTCATCTAAAAAATAAAAGTCATATCATTATCCCATGAGAAATAGTAGTGAAGCTTCTTCCTGAATTGTCCTCCTCAGCTGGCCAGTCAGTTCCCAGGGGCTCCTGGTTCCCAGCATCAGACGTTTATTTGAGTGTCATCAGAGCAGCTCTGAGCTCTCGCCCCCCTCCGGTCACTCAGCTGCAGGAGTGTGAAGTCTCCTCTAAAACCCGCATTCACACCTCTCCTCTCCCCCAGCACAAAAACATTTCAAGAACCCCTGTCAAATCATTATTTGACCACAGGAATGTGGAATTATATTGTAGCCGGAACTGCATTACTACTTATCCAAATTCATGATGTTTTGTATGCAATTAAACATTGTTTTCCTTCAATTTCCTGATTCTGATTCTTTCAAATATAGTTTTTCATACATAATTATCAATTTATTCATTCTAAATGTTTATTTGGGCCATAATGGAAGTCTTCGAAACTGTTTGGTTATCAACATTGTTCAAAATATCTTCTTTGAAGAGTGGAATTATGTTCTAGTAGGGATTGTATTGTTTCTTATCTCAATTCATTATTTTTTGTGTACATGTAAGGAGCATTTTGTGTAATAATAATACTAAATTGTATTGTCGGCCATTGTCATGAACATACATTTTCCGACATAAAAATTATCAGAATTTTAGTGGTATGAGAATGCTACAGTAAAAAAACTTTTAATTGGTTTACATGAGTTTCCTAATACCGTGAAAAACTAATAAATCTAACATTTCTTTCATTTTACAATAAAACACTAAATAGTTTTTGGCAGCATTCCCAAAATTCCTTCTTTGGCACTTCACATTTGATGGGATTTTACTTAATTTCTTTCTAGTTTTTTTATCATTTATGTAAATTAGGCTTTTATGTTGGATCTTATGTTTTTAAAATAATGTTAATTGCATTGTTTTGTTTTTTTGTGTACAAGACATTTTGTGCACGTTATATATATTATTTACTTCAGTTTGAGGGACAGCTACTTATAATGCACTTTTTGGTGGTTGTCAGTGTATTAATTTACAAAACAGATTTGAGTACTTCAATAAGCTAGAATACGAACAAGTTATTAATTACTGTACATTTTAGTTAAAAAAAGCTGCAAATGCAAAAAGCTGCAGCAATCGTTTTCTTTTCAGATCTGGCTATACATTTCACAGTTAACATGAATTAATTTATTAGTTAATTAATTAAGATTAATTGATTTATTTGGTAAGTAGCCATGCAAAATGCAGCATGCTTAGTCTTATTGCAAATGAATCGGCATGATGGTCCTGATAACCCTGTCCAATGGGATTCAGTGCATTAAATGTGTTGTCAAATTCAGTTTCTTCCCTTTAAGATCCACATGAAGAAAGGAGGAAGGATATATACTGTTAGCATCTTATTAGAGTGATCAAAACATGAAATGCTCACACCTCTGAACTGCACTGATAAAGACTTCAGTCATCGTGACTCCAGGTGAGCTGTCAGTAAAATAACCAGCGGCTTTGCTGTGAATGCTCTCACCTCTGACTCCTGCAAAGGAGAGCCGTCTCTCTCACCTCTCGCTTTAAGAGATTAACTGACAAGGTCAGATGGTGTATATTTCAACACAGCTACACACAGACTGTGGCACATGACACGTCTGCCAATTAAAATCTGCCTCTAGGATGAAATATTGCTCTGAGACACCTGGAATCCACCTGACACGGCTGCTCATTTAGTCTCTAAGTGCATAATCTTAGATCTTACTCTACTTGGATTCTGAATTGTTTAATGTGTGGACTAATAATCAGAAGGTTTCTGGAGAGATAGTTGTTATGTATATTTTCCATCAAACAGTGTTGGAGAAGAGGTTCTGTTTGCTCTGCAAGAACTGTAAAGCCTTGTTTTGTTACTGTTCTGGTAAAATGCATGTTCAGACTTTCAGTTCAGGAAGAATGCGTTTAATAAGATAACATTACACTGAAACCTTTGGAGTTGGTCCGGCTTTTTATTAATTTTTTTTCCAAAGAAGTATTTGCTTAGCAACTCCATAAAAGCACAGTATAAAAAAAATCATAACACCCTAAGGCCCTGACCACTGGAAAGCACCACGCTTTCTTCAGAAAATGTAAAATTCTGGTTTACTCTTGGCTCCCAGACAAGAGCTTCACATTCACTGGGATTGTTCACAAGCCATGCAAATGAGTTTATGTAAGAGTTATGCAGCCAAATGTGGGCATTTGAGCTGTTCTGCAACATGTTCCAGTCACTGACCATCTTTGAAATGCTGCACGTCGCCTTAAAGAACAGAAATGATCTTTGGTGACTGACTGCAGAAAAATACACTCAAGAGGATTTGTAGCACCTAAGCTAAAGCTAAGCATTTATGTACTCTGGTTTCGAAAACCTTTTGCATGTTATTTGCTCACCTGTATCTCATTCCAACTTGCCATTTTTAAAGAGTCACCACATACACATTTTATTCATACAGTGACCTCAGTTAAGCTTCAAAAGTGACAAAAAGCATAAAAGTGGTCCAAAAACTCAGTATACTATATTTGAAGTCTTCTGAAGTCAAACAATCATGTTTAATAGAGAACTGGGTAGGCCTAGTAGTCTCTCATACAATTATATAACTTAAATATTTCTTTGTTATAAAGTAAATGGATATTTAAAAACTTGTACTTCATGGCCAGAAAACGCTCATAGCTAACAAAAATCAGTTCTAAGCAAATTGCCGTTAGGTTTTAAAAATAATTCGGAATGTTCTCTGGACATTCAAAGCTTCCAGTTTTAAATTGTTTTAACATTAAGGAAAATATTAAATTTGTGTAAATTTGGAAGCGCTACTTTTGAATATTCTCTGAACGTTCTGAAACAAGTAGCAACATGTATGAACGACTTTAACATTGGGTGGTAAGTAGTAGGTTATGTTTTGTTTCGTTATCTCTCTCCACAGGGATTCTCATCGTTAAGAGGGAGGCTTCAAGTCATTACAGAGTTCGCACCTCAGCTAGCATGTCTTGTCACTCTCACTGCCAGCCAGGCATCAGATGAAGTGTATTGGTGGGAGCGTGTGTGGAAGAGTGTGAGATCTGTCAGTCTGTCTGAGGGGGAAGAAGCCTCCTCACTGGGGGTCCAGATCCCGAGGTGTTGACACCTCCACCACAGGTCATGGGAGAGTCTCTGAGAGTTTGATTAATGAAGGTGCAAGAGATGTGGACTGAGAAAGTTTGCATTTCAACGGGGTCTTTCAAAGACAAATCCATTTTTATAATTAGCCCAGCTTTCCATGGAATAGCTCTAAGTTTGCCAATTACTTTCAATTATTGTTTTAATGTAAATTTTGTTAATTAAATTAATTGCTCAATTTTTATAAAATTTTATACAATACATTTTTTTTAAACATTTGTAAATGTATTTCAAATATATAAATATTAAGGAATGGTTCACATTGAAATTTGCAAACTATATACCCTCAGGCCATCCAAGATGGAGATGAGTTTGTTTCTTCATTGGAACAGATTTGTAGATTTGCAGCATTGCATCTCTTGCTCATCAATGGATGCTCTGCAGTGAATGGGTGCCGTCAGAATGAGAGTCCAAACAGCTGATAAAAACACCACAATAATCCACAAACAATGTCCACTCTAGGTCATCAGTTAATGTCTTGTGAAACCGAAAGCTGCATGTTTATAAAAAACAGATCCATCATTGAGATATTTTAACTTTTGAAATGTTGCTTCCAGCTGAAATAGTCCTCTGTCCATTATATTGCTTTTTTCTTTAATAAAGTCATCTCGTCTGAAAAAGGAGAGAAATCTGCACAGATCAAGCACTGTTTACAAGCTAAAACAGCCCGAAACAATTTGATGTGAAAGACAACAGGGGATGGACGTTTCCACTGGAGGAAGTGTTATTATTTATTTTGGGTATTCATTCTGATCAAAAGTGACACTATAATGTTAAAATGTTTTAAAAATTGATTTGCGTATTACAAACATATTACAAACATTCTGCATTAATTTCACAAGACGTTAATTGATGGACTGGCATAATGTGGGTTACTTGCTGATTATTGTGATGTTTTTATCAGCTGTTTGAACTCTCATTCTGACGGCACCCATTCACTGCCGAGCATCCTTTGGTGAGCATTTCTCCAAATCTGTTCTGATGAAGAAACAAAAGCATCTACATCTTGGATGGCTTGACGGCCTCGTTATACATTTTTAGCAATATTTAGCAAAATTTCAGCAGACAAAAACGCCCTGTTTTCTATTGTTGAAAAAATCAAGTATTGAGTAACTGAAACTGAGAGACAGCGGGATGAAGAGTTTGAGAGTTTGCAGAGGTGACAGAGGCTCAGTGAGAAGTGTGGGAATGTTTGCCCTGACTGTGGCCTGAGAACACACACACACACAGCTGAAACACTCTGAGTTTATGAGGCTCTTTCTGCTGTCTGTGATGATCAAACCAGAGCCAGTGACCCCAAGACACAATGAGCCTTCTCTGGAAAGAAGGAGCGAGAATCTGGACGGAGGCCTGGGAATTTGTTCTGTTTAGATTTACATATGATTTACATGCCTGATGGTGATGAGATAGAGGAGAGGGAAAATTCTGCTAGTCATGACACATATCACTGCAAAATTTGCAACAGAGTAATGTTTTGCAATAAACTGACCAATGCCGCCCAGAAGTGTCTATATGACCACTGTGTACAAAATACATTTCTTTTTTACAGGTTTTTTACCAGTATTTAGAATTTTACACTTAATTGCATAGTGTTTTAGAGTTAACAGAAATGTCTGTAAAATGAATGGACAATGTTGTGTTTAAAGTTCTGCCAGTATTTTTTCTGTTATTTTATGTATTTATTTTTTACAGTGTAGTTTATTAATATAACTCAGTACGTAAGCTTAAAATTTTGTCAGTACAATTTAAAGGATCTTTGGTGAAATACAAGGATTAATGACACCATGCTACATTATCTGAATCTGTTCATGTATTCCAAAATGCAAAGTTATTAATGTCTTATTTAAAAATAAAATAGTTTTTTTAATCTTAATTTCCATTAAATTAAGTGCATAAAGAAAAAAAAAATATTAATTAATATTAATTTACATTTTAATGTCAAATTATTTTGAAACACAGTCATGAAGGTCTGCAGTGGTATTCAAAATTACATAATTTCCTGTGTTTTATTATTTATTTTCTTTTGAATGCATCTCATTGGACCACATTACTTTCTAATTCATGTTCTCTTTGTTAAAGCCAAAAACATAACATAATTTTTTTTTCTTTCACAAAGAACATACAATACTTTTTGTATTAATAAAACAGAAGGCTACTTTGTTTGCAATTTAAAAAAGCTTACAAAGACCATTTTTTAAAAAATCAATAATTTTGTTTTTATGCAACAATGCAGAATTCTTCACATATGCACTGTGCCTATATAATTAATATCTAAAAATGTGTGTGTGTGTGTATATATATATACTGAAACTTATTCACAGGTTGTTAATGTTTGAAAAGTTTTTCTGCAAAATCATATGGTCAAACAAACTTGGAGGGAAAAATGGAAAGCATATCAAGATCAAGATTATATCACGTTCAGTTGAATTTTTCGAGAAACTATTTTTGAATAATAAAAAAAACTATAAAGTAGCTCAGATCTGATCCAGCATCAGTTTCAAGCCAACACACACATTCTTGAATATTTCCTTGTTTCAGCTTGTGTCATCATTCATGGGAAGCACCAGTTTCATGAGAAACAGGAAAGACCGAAGGGTGGACAACCAGATCCAAGCCCAGCCTTTTCTGGTTAGAGTACCATGGACAGACACACACAAACACAAGGGCAGATGTGAGCGGATCCCACCCAGTGTGCGTGCATGATTGTACAGACAATGTGTTTCAGCATTGTGTCCCTCCCTGTTCTGCTGCTTCATCAGATTGTTACATTCCCAGTCTAGACTTTCTGCCCCCGATCCTAAAAATTCCAATCTCTCCAAAATTCTATTAATCCAATTTCCAACATTCAAGCCATGAAACGTGTTGTTCATTCTTTCCATAAATATTTCGCTTAAAGATTCTCCTGCTTTCTCCACATTCCTCACATTCTTTTCAGGGAGGATGCAGCTGCATTCCCAAACTATTAGTCTACATTTTCAAAGCAAACAATAACCAAATATGTCCGCCGGAGGGGGAGAGCAGAGCATGTCGGGAGGTGGATGATTATAGGGAGCAGATAGATCACAGTGTTCTGTAACTGAAATGTATTATGAACTGGAATGTAATGTGCCTGTACATTCCTGAGCTGTTGTTTTACATACACCTCCCTGCATGGACAATATGACATAGCAGAAGAAGCATGCAAAACAGCTTGCTAAAACAGATTCACATGTTTGAGAATGAGCTGGACATGTGTGCTTGAAAAATGTCTATTAATATACACTATGGCTGGAAAGTTTGGGCTACGTAAGAATATAGTTTAGTTTCAAATAAATTCTGTTATTTTGAACTTTTGATTCACCAGAGAACCCTGAAAAATAAAATGTATCATAGTTTTGTACGGAAAATATTAAGCATCACAACTGTTTTTAACCCCTTGAGCAGCAAGCCAGCATTTTTGGATGATTTCTGAAGAATCATGTGACACTGAAGACTGAAGTAATGATGCTGAAAATTCAGCTTTGCATCACAGGAATTCATTACATTTTAATATATTTTACAATAGAAAACTATTATTTTAAACTGTAGTAATATTTAGCAATATTGCTGTTTTACTGTGTTTTTAATCAAATGAATGCAGCTTAGGTGAGCAGAAAATACTTATTTTAAAATCATTTACACTAAAAAAAAGAATTTAAGCCAATTTTTAATAATGCATTTGGCAGATCTAATGTAATATTAAAAATTTCACGGCACATTTTTTTTAAGCAGAATTTATTGTGCCAATAATTGCACAACTGGATTATGATTCTGGCTCTTAGATGCTAATATGACATTTTCATTCTGTTTTCTTGTGATATTGACCTCATGATAAATAGAAGTAAAGGGCGAGATGAAGCAGTCCAAATCCAGCAGATCAGAGCAACTCTAGAGTAATTTATCGAGATGATGATTCACGTGCTGTCAGTAGGGAAAGGTCAAACGAGTAATCTCCCTTTCTTTCCTCGCAGAAGCAGAGAGCTCACTAAAGGTTAGACCGCAAAACATCCATCAAACACACACACACGCACGTGGGTCGCAGTGTGGGAGGGGGAGCACATGGGTACGAGACACAGTGAGGCTCACATGTGAAAATGAATGTGCGAGGACAGATCACTCCTTCAGATGAGAAAGATGACAAGAAAACTTGCAAAATGAAAAGCACTGTTTCAAGTTAACATGAAATCAAAACGGACAGTTAGCTTTCTTAAGACACTTTCTAGGTCTTATTGCGCACAAGTCATCAGAAACCAGAGAATGCAGCATTTAATGCATCAGTGTTTTTTTTCCGTCTATTAATTTATTACAAAATACATACATAAATTGTATGTTTTAATTCATTCATTGTTAAATTGTTACTACATTTGTTCTGATCTCCCTTACTTAAAATGCTTACAAAAATTTCATGATGGTACAAATGAAACCATGTGGGCCAAGCAACATACACATATAAAATAGAATAAAAATAAAATGAAAAAAATACAAATAAAATAGGAAATTATATTTGACGGTGTCAAGGTCAATAAGCCTTTTAAATGATCATATAATTTAGTCTTGCAAGGATAATTGCAAAAATGCAACAAAATGTATGACTTACCATTTTTACAGTGAAATTAAAATATATATTTTTGCTTTTTGCTGGATGGTTACGCCACATGACATTTTAGGGTAAAATTTTCTTGAAAGTGGTGTTAAACACTTACAAAAATAACATTTCTAAGAACTTGGAACTTGTTTTTAACTGTATTTTTAGTGTATTTTCCCTTTTTTTCATTATGGTCACTCTCAAATGCCATTGACCTTAATGTGAAAGTTTACCCCAAAAAATAACATTCTGTGATCCTTTTCTCACCTTCAGGTTTTTCGAAACCATTTTTAGTTTTCGAAGTCCCCATAGACTTTCATAATTTTTTTTTAATATAATATGGAAGTCAATGGGGACCATCAATTGTTTGACTACCAAAATTTTTCAACAGAAGAAAGAAACTCATACAAGTTTTCTGAGCAACCTTGACTAACTCGATCTGCAGACTCCATGTCCTCAAAAGTGTGTGAAATTCACGAGGTACTCCGTTTTCTCCACCAAAAATGTGGAGAAATGTTTTCAAAAGGCCAGTAGTTTCCCACAAACAACTGCAAATGCACATTCTGCCCTTCATATTTTTCTCCCTTTCAGTAGGAAATGTCACAACAGCCCAGTAAAATGCCAACCTCATTCTGGCTTTTATGACATGTTTGTGTCCTGCTCAGTATTGTGGGAAGGATGCCTACAAAATCATACATATTCGAGCTGCTGTATATTGTGGCTTGTGGTCTCTGGCTGAACTAGAGCAATACACCGCGCTGAGCAGGTGACAGGTGACAGATTATGAGTATTTTTTGGGGAAATCACCACATGAGGCAACCATCCTGCAATCCTCCATGTGCATTGAAAAACATCCCCACCAAATTATCCCTGGCATTTCTCCAAATTTCATCCCCTTTTACACAAGTCCCCTCCCTCCTCTTCTGCCGCGGTTTGTTTTTGAGAAGCCCACTCGTGATGGGGTGGGAGGGGGTTTCTCCATTTGCCCGCTGAAAACAGGAATGACTTCCCAGCTCAGCTGCAACTCCATCAAAACAAGTTCAACAGCATCAAAACATGATCTCCTTTTGCTTTGCCTTTCGGAGAAGGGGTGAGAGGAGGCAGTGGGGTAACATGGTTGTTGTTTTAGAGTGTGTTTTTGTCCTTGCACTGTTTCTCAACACAGGCTAGAAAATGCAATGCAGTCCCTGCCTTAGTTAAATGAAACAAGGAATGCTGAGTCATGGAGAAACAGGAGAAACAATGACAATGCAAGAACAAGCTCTCTTTTTAGAAAACAGTTTCGATGGACGCAAGTCAAAAATAATAAAACCCAATAGATGTTTTCTTTCAGCGTGTGCATTGAATGAGTAGGTCTACTTGTATGTTTTAATTGCATTAAAGATTTTAAATGCATTTTTTGCAATATTTAATTGATACGGTACAATATCCCATTCCGTCTATGCAAGTTTGCTGTGCACTGTGACCAAAACAGCCACAGCTGCTTAAACAATCCAAGTCTGTCCCCAGTTATTGTCTGTCTGTATAATGAAAAATAGCCTCCTGTTAAAACTCTTCTACTAACAGTTATGTTTTATCAGATTTGGGGATAGTCAGATACATCAGTATCCTGGGAATCTAGACAGTAGTCAGCCGTCTGGCCGTCCAGGCTCACTGGTTTCCTGCAGAAGCTCCTAGACCAGACCCTGAAAGTCTCAGACCGCTTTGATGAGTCAAAGTCTACTGGCGACCTGATGTAACAGCAGAGGAATTTACCTCAGCCACCCCTGGCCGTCTGCCCTGCACAGCAGACTACACAACAGAGAGAGGTCAAACCTGGTCTACTATCACCGCCTGCTGTTCAGTAACGGTAATGCACTGTGTAGGCTGCATGATGCAGGACACATAAAGACTTTTACTTGAAATGAACCATAAGGAAATTGTCTAATAAACCAGTTTGTGTTAAAAGAATGCAAAACATCTACATTTAATACAACATGGTTCCCATTGAGAACAACTGGACACAGGGGCCCGAGACAGTTCTAAAAACGCGCGCCCAAGAAGTTCAATCCACAACATTCTAAAATGTAAATTACAAAACAAATAGTTCCGGTCCTTCGTTCTGATTGGTTGTGCCCCGTTGGAAGCTGTTGTTAATTACTCTACAAATATATCACCTCTTTGTTTCTGTGTGTTGCTAGGCAACTACTTTTGCAACCACAAGTTCTGTGGAGCTACATTGTCTGGTGGAAGAATAATGTTTTCATTAATATCATTAGATTTTATTTGCTTTGTTTTATTTTGTGAAACCTTGCAATGTATATAGAATAACCGTTTTATAAGGGCAATAAGTAATGTGGTTTACAGTCCATTTAAAACACCTAAAGGGGTTTTAGGCACAACACTGAACAGCCCCTTAGTTGTTATAATTTCACTGTAAACCATGTCTTCTTGATGATTTTGTTTTTAAGATTGTTTTGTGAACTTTTTGTCTCCAGTCATCATTTAAAAATGCAAAACAGAGCAGTGGAATAGAAAGAACTCAAAAGGTCTAGCAACATGCTTTTTAAAGGTTGGGCCACGTTTTAAAATTGAGCACCATGTTTTAGAGCGTCTGTCACACTAGAAATATTCCCACACATCAGAACTTTTTCACCAAAAAACATTGTGCAAACAGCGAAGTAAACTTTCACACACAAAATGCAATTTGTCGTACAGTTTACTCCGTCTCATGTCATTTCAATAATTTCTGATCTAATAAATCACTTGGGCAGGATCTGTTGCATGCTATAACTACCACCAAATTATTCACTCCATATTTTAGAACAAGCAGCAATCATGTTTACATTAATACATCTATATTGTAAGTATAAGCATAAAAAATACAGCATATATTTTAGTTTAAACACTTTACATGAATTTTTCCATATAATAATAACTTGTCTCATACAAAATATTGTTGACTTCATACAATCATGACAGCAGTGGAGAAATTGTACTGTTATTAATTAATCTCATCATGCTTGGCTCAAGATAGCAAGTTTAAATCTTATGGTTTCAATAGTCTACACAATGTTTTAATGTTTGTACTGCTGTTTTGCCCTGTAGACATCCATTGTAAAATTGACAGAATTGAACTTGGACCTGGAATATTTCTCGAAATCTGCTGTAAGTGCAATAAAGAGGACACATGCTGCAGAGGATCTGGTTTGAGTGAGTCTCACGCTGCAGAAAACAGCTGAGCTGGTGCAGACTGGTACACCGAGTCTTTACAGTAATTCCTGTTTTTTTTTTCTGTTCTAAAAACAGTCCGGGAACATGTTTCAGTAACAAAGTGTGGGAGGTGGTACAGAGTACAAACTGTTGGTGCAATGTCATTCTGGAATTCTCTTGAGCTTCCCGGCACTCTCAGACAAACATTACAGATCATAAGCAGATATCTGTGTCTCAGCCAATCACAGTGCCAGAGCAACTGCACACAGCCAATCAGAGGATTTATCTCTCACAGCCAATGAGGTGCCTTGACCCCTGATAAGAAGACATGCGTTCTGGAAAAATATTGAGGGGATGTGAACGCTGTTGTGCTGTACACAGTGTGCTGCTGGTGTGTGAATGTAACATAGATCAATTTTAAGTGTGGGTGTGTATGGTTGTGTGTTTATGCAGTGACAGAGATGTCCCTGGATCAAGGCCAAACTTGTGCACACAGCTATTTACATTTCAGAGAGCTTTTGTTGACATTTGTTTGGGACACTTTTTTGGGACAGTATTTAAGTTTCATGATGCTCTCCCTTTTTCAAATAGTATGGCTCGCTAGTTTTATACATCATAAAACTAGATTTATACATCATAAATAAGCTTTGCATTGATCTATGGTTTGTTAGGATAGGACAATATTTGACTGTTTCTTAATATCCCTAAAGACTTTTTATTTTTCAGTTTTAAAGACTATTTACTTTACCTTTTCAGGTAATATCAATAGTATTGCCTATTTTTTTTATTTTATTACAACAACAGTGGTTACATGCACGTATACTCAATTGTTTGATCAAAATTATTGCTAGGGACAATTTAGAAAGTTGCTGGCTATTGGTAGGGACATGTGTCCAGTGCTCCTCCTAAATTCTACACCCTTGGCTACAGGGAATGTTCTAATATGTTCTTTTCAATTTTCAAAGCTACTGGAAGCTTTTCCAGGTGGTACTTCCCTGTGGTCACAGCGTCTGATGATTGTTTGGCCCCAATCAGAACATGTCTGAGAGGTGGGGGGCACACAGCAGGCACAGAGGGGTTTCCTGCATCCAGGCGGGGTTATTGTTGTGTGGAAAAAGAATGAAAGTTCAAAAGATTTTCCAGGCTGGGCTGAACTTTCCAGATAGATTTTTGAGTGCATCGTCATGTGGCTCTTGTTGTCTGGCCCCTTAGTGAAAACAATTCCGATAAAACACACAGCTGTTACTGAAAATAGAAGATACAACTGAGGCAAAAAAAAAAAAAAAAAAAAAACAGCAAAAACAATAGTATAGAATAAAATAAAATAATACTAAATCAATTAAAATAAAATAACAAAATAATACAATTTTTAATTTGCCCTAACATATGAATGAAACAATATAATTATAGAGGAAATTACTTTACTTTTTAGATTTGGACATTTTTGAAAACTATAATTTGAAATATATTATTTTTGAAAATTATAATTGCACTTTTACATGTTTGAACATAAATGTGTCTTGGCAGTGTGTGTACATAACCACTATATAATGATATAATTCCACCCAAGGTTTTTTTTTTTTATGTCCTAAAATCTCTACACCTCAAGCCATTCTCATATTGCTGCAAGTGTGGCTTCACACAGGTCCAGGCCCCTCCCACGATAGTTGATTGACACTGGCGTTTTACCTTAGCTCCGCCCTGAGTGACTGTCATCAGTCCATCATTGTTTCAACACTGGAGCAGATGTAGACAAGAATGACTCCTAAGCATTGAGGTGTTCTGTTGTTGGATGTAATAATGAACATAGCAGTCGTCATTTACTCCTGACATCTGAGCTGCTGAAGACACAGTGGATTACATTTGTTTCTGAAGATAATGCGCCCCGATCTACCTAAATGTGTCCATCTTCAAGTGAATCATTCATGATCCAGCTTCACCTACAGAAGAAGTGACCATAAGTTTTTTTTAATGAATCTTTGCAAATCACCTTTCCTAATAATGTACTAGTTAGCAAGTTCCCAGCTAAAGTAAGTGGCCTCGTAAGAACGGCTCATCACTCAGCCGAAGAAAGGGGCGGGGTCAGCAGAGTTCATTAACATTTAAAGAGGCATGCAACAAAATAGCCTGCTCTGAAAAGAGCTGCTTTTGGCAAAGAAAGGGTGTTGTCCCTTGAAATTTTAACCAAAGAATGTTATATACTTTTCATTAAGACTTGTGGAAAATGGGCATCCGATGTTAAATTTGAATTAGATGATCAGTACATCATTATCTTTTAACAGACAAAGTATTAACTTTAATCAGAAACAAGTGTACTATAAAATATTGCTTAATTGCATGTTTCAGACTTTAATTTTGAACATATATAAACATCAAACAACTTCTATAATCCAGCATATAAAACATGTTAATTAGCACATGATGGTCTCAGATCATTCAGACCGAACTGCTGCAAGTGTTTTCAGTGTTATAATAAACCTAACAGAATAATCCTCCAAAAAAAAGCTTGAATAGCATGTACAGTAAAAAGCATAAAACTGCACATGTTCCTTAACATGTTCTACGCCGAATGCCAGTACATTTTCCATTCTAAGACTTCACAGGTTGGAAACAGCTATAAATGTATGCAATATCAGCGGGTCCTGTGAGATTTAAATGTGTCAGTAAAAACATGGTTTGTGATAGATGGGCCAAAAGCTATCACTCAACTCATGACAGGAAGTGAAGTTTTATCAGCCGATCCTGTGACGTCCACAGGCTTCTCCAGGGAAAAGGAAAAGCACATCACAAAGACTAGCCGTCAATACTGCTGACACGTTCCAGTATACCTTACCCTCTGCAGAACTGATTAAATGATGTGAAAATATTAAATGGGATGGGTGTTTAAGAGAGGAGTTATGGCCTAAATGTGTGTTTCACATCAGGCTCAGTTATAAAATGCTCAGACAGCAGAGGCACACTGTGTCTTGATAATCATGTGATCGTTCGGGCCTCTAGTGCCATGGGAATAGGCCACGGGATTACAGACGCATTCGCAACAAAGGCCACATACACAGCCAATGCAACCGTGTTTACAACTGAAAACACTAGACTGTGCAAATCCAAGAATGAGGTTATGTTTTGAATGTAAGCCACTACTAGAGCAACAGCATTTACAGGCAACATTAATAAAACATCTGTTTTGCATTGAGCTCTATTTGCGCAAATAATTAATAGCTAAAACTTCCACACACACCACTTTCGAAAGCATTTTTAATAAGTAAGCAAAATATATATATTTTTTGTGCGATTCAGTGTGCAGTCTACAAAATGACTTCATGTCTCTTTTCATGTAATGTTGCACGTAGCATCATTAAATGTTTTATTAAGTGTTTACTCTCTTTAGTGTAGCCCCCAAACCTATAGCCTTTTTCACATGACGTGGTCATTGCGTCAAGGATTGGCTCAGCATGGACTAAACAGACAAGCTGCTGCTCTTTGGTTTGTCAGAGTCATGCATCTGGACAGCATGTTCTCTAGCCAATGAGTGCATAACAACTTCTTTCCAGATGTTTCCTTATAATCAGTACTGACATGCAAAGTGGCCATGAAACACAGTCCGTTAACTTTAAAAGGGACAAAGAACGAACAGTGAGAAATTCAAAAGCCATAAAAAAAGCCAGTACATAAAAAATTAAAACGAAAACTCAATTTCAAAAATGCAAAAAAGGTAAAATTATAAATATGAATATTATACTTTAAAAATTAAACTCCTTTCATCCTTTACTCACACTTATTTCATTCTCATAAGACTTTTTTGCCCTTCACTAAGAACACAGTGCACACATTTAGGTTAAAATGTTTTGAGCCACGAGAGTAAAAATGACTGTTTTCAAACAAGTTTCCGCTCATCTGCAACTGGTCAGACAAACAGGCAGCCCTGCCCACAAACTCACACCATTGGTTGTCATTGTTGCTGAACTGAGCAAAATTACATTTATTCAGAGGAATCAGTCTACAAATCAGGCTTACTTATTGTTGACACAGTAAACTGGATTAGAAGACAGTCATTGAAACTTGAATTTGATCAGAAAAGTGCTGAAAAATGTATTCTTGCCGGCATGAACTTGAACTTCTATACCAAGATAAACTACAATGTGCTCCAAACTGAGTCATAGAGACCTATTACATAAGTCAGCACAAAGATGGGAACGTCCTGACTAACCACAACTCTGATTTACAAAGTGGGTTTAGTCAATAAAACTGTGCAGAGACTAATGGAGTAGGTGGCTTCGTGATCGTTAAAGGCTGCATGGAGAAAAAACACAATGAGTATCAGCTGTGTTCTAGGGGCCTGAAAATATAACTTTTGAAAACAAGTTTCAAAGTTTTTGAAAACAAATTAAACAATACCATTATTATCTCTCTGAAAACAACAAAAACGTGACTTTGTGAAAACGGTGACATCATGCACATTCACATTACATGTTCAGTCCATAAGCGCACAGGTGTGTAGTGTTTCTTTACATTGCCAAATACTGGCCTGGCATGCATAATAAAGTATTTTTTGCTGTTTTTGCAAATCCGTGCGAATGGGTATTTTGACATTTTTTATGTGTATACAAAGCTTTTCAAAAATGCAAATAAATACACATTTCCATTTTCGTGTAATTTTTTTTACATTTCTTTTTTCAAACTGTAATTTAAAAATATATATATATATAATTAAAATATAGCACAGCTCTCTGGATTTCTTAATTTCATTCAGTGGCTGGATATTTCATCCATGGCGGTACTGTAGAATAACTGAAACTGGATGTCTCTTATTTCAAACAATCACAGCTGGTGCCCTCTTGTGTCTCATTTATCAACTGCAGTGAAAATGACCTCAGAGTACTTGTATAGGCCTATGCATTTAAATTTTTTTTTAATTATTATTATATAATTAAATAATATATTTCAAGCAGCTGAAATGTTTAAGATTTTGGCCTATAACATGCATTACCAGGTTAAAATCAATCCCTGCTGGTGGATGGTGTAAACACATCCGTCTAAGGCCAAAAAGCCTGTTTCTGATTCTGGTAATATAAATGAATTTGCTTTTTTGATTGTTTTTTTGAGGGCTTCAAAAAAAAAGTACAAAGTAGCTAGTGATGAGCTTAGGAGACTGTGCACGTTCATCAGCTAGAATGGCACTAACCAGCATGAGCCAGACCTGTGCAGCACATGTGTTGAGCGCTGAGCCTGAGGCGGCTCATTCAGACCTGGAGTGAACCAGAGATTTAATCTATTTACAGGCTCAGAGATCTGCTGTGTCACGCTGACACGTAGCCTGTGCACAAGGGATCAAACATGTACATAAACAAGGATTTTCTCCTTGTGTTCCTGTTAGGATGCATGCTGCGTCGTCACGTCGTCTACAAAATTGTGCCACGGGGTTGACGCTAACTTGAGGCCCCTAGGGGCCGTGACACAAAGCAACAATCCATAATGTGCACTAATAAGTGTTCTGAAGCTCTTTGATAGCTTTGTGTGAGAAAGACTGAAAATCAAGTTTTATACAAGCCTTTTTTTATTCAAGTTGCAAAGTGACTTTAAGTCTTGTTTTCTAAACATTATTCAGAATGAATCAATCAAAATCAATTGATGCTTTAAAAAGTCTGTGTTTAAACTCCACTTTATTCAAAGGTAAAGAAAACAAGTTTATTTTTCTTACCCCACTTGCATATATATACAATTGTTTTAAGCATATAAACTCACTTTATTTTTATATGATTTTCAGAAAACAACTAAACAAAACTACTAAGAATTATTTATTTATTTTTTTGTAATGTTGCAAGGCCTCCCTCACAATGCAGACAGAATATCAGGCTTAAAATCACATCTGACACTTTTGAACTATTGTGCAACATGCATTTAAAGAGGTGGATGGACAGTCAAACACTGACAGCTGTGGACACAAACACCTTCCATCCTTATCATGAGTGTGTTAACTGATCAAAACAACGTTTTCTGTGAATCAGCGTTACTGATGGATATTATTTTAGAGTAAATCTTGTTCAGAATAGAGGAACACGTTCTTGATGTTTTAAAGAAAAATTATAAGAAAAATAAAAGGCTTACTGAACAACACCTTGAGTCTATTTCTTCATATAGGCCTACACTGCAGAAGGCAGCAGTTAGACTTCGAACTGATTAGCTGCTGAACATGTATGAAATCATGTTAATTAATAGTTTGTTAATAAAATTTGAAGTGGAGGTCAAACTTCTTAAATGCTTCCAACTGAGTTCTGAAAATGCAAAGAAGAATGCATCTTTTAAAGATTAACCCCATTTATTTATCATTTAAAAAAGCTAGTTTTGTGACCTTGACAGAATTTTGAATTATAACATCTTGGTTTGTTCAGTTCATTGAATGTAATTTATCTTTTTTATGTTGTGTAATGGCACATTATACTCCATTTTCCCCTACAATTATACAGGTACAGGAAGTCATTTTCAGGTAAACACTGTCAAATAAAATCAACAAAAGCAACAATCTTTTGTTGCAACATTGCCAAGTGCTCATGAATCAGGTGAATGCGAGTTCCGGTCTGGAACACAAGCTTGATTATTTTAGAGGAAAGCATGCCACCTTGTGGTGACTTTTACATCTTATTTTAAATGAGTCTAAACTAGCTACATAGTTTTAATTAAAAACTAACTAAACTGATTTAAAGCTTACTATTAAATGAATATCAATGAATATCAATTACTACATCAGATATCCCACATTTATGCCCATTTTCTTTGTCTATGAGTTTACCTTAGCCTATTCAAGTTTGGTTGCATTGCGTTGCAGAGAGAAAATAAATACTCTTAGTAAAAATCATTTTAAATCTAACTAGAACTTGTAATATGTTGTAGTTCTTTGAACAATGAGGGGAGGATTTAAAAGCTAATCGCTCTGGTGAACATTTCATTTGAGTCTAAAATCAGGCATGAACAAAAATATCACAGCATACACAACTCATTCTTAGTTTAATATAATAGAAACACTGAACACTTCCTCTAAACAAATCATTTAAGTGACAATAGAAACTAGATAGAAGATAAACATTTGATGACAAACCATGATATTGTCTTGACAAATTCCAATCTGAAATTAAAAAATTGTCTAAAAGTTTGAGGTTTGGAGGATATATATCTGTCAGATAGACAGAAAGTATATATCAAACCAGCTCAGTCCACATTAAACATAAACCTTTTCAAACCAATTAGACCTCATAAGATCACTAAAAAACACACTGTTTCTATGCATTGCAAGCATGCTTCTAATAGTCATTATTTTGTAACAAGCATTGGAAGCATATGTAACTTTGCTTTAGCATGATTTAGCATGTTTACTAGATACTCACCACCAGCACACTGTATTTGAGCATGTTTTATTTCAAAACATGTTCCTGTTTTAGTACTAGAACTTTTTAGTTTGTCAGCACACTGCAGTCATGTTCCTGATGCTTTTTAGCATTATGCTAGTTTGTTTTAACAGAATTCTAGCATCATTATTATATTATAGCATTCTTACAGTTGCAGCTTGTGGCAAAGCATCTCTGATGTTTACTTCACCTATAATATAGCCCATATAGCAAATATATGCAAACTATCTTATTGCCCAGGTCTAAACAGCTAATGTTGACAGGCATTAGTTATTATAAACATTATCACTATAAATTTCTATTAAGCTGCTTTAGAATAATGAGTATGTGCTAACGTGACTTGACTATACTGTAAAAATCGTCATAAATTCTGTAAATGCAAACATGAGCAAATGTACCTTGTGTAAATAGCAAGCAGGACTGTCAGCGGATGCAATATTATATTTGATATTTGCAATATGAAGCTGTCACTATATTTTTGTGACGTAATGGTAGGTTTATATTATACAAGAGCAAACAGTTCTGAAAGAACTGAGCAATTATTCATTCTGACGGTCGACAGAAACCACTCCTTCTGCCACACGTCCACATCCTGCTGTTCAGGATCTGCTGTGTGTTTGTGCTCGGAGCTCAGCTGTGCTTTAGACCTGTGTGCTTTATTTTTATATCATAGCAACACTAAAATGATCTCTCTTATTCTTCTACTCACTTGTGTCGCAGCATCACAAGGTAAGACAAAATGCTTGTAATTTTCAAAATTGTGACTTTATTATTTAAATTATTCTTTTTATTCTTTTTATTTATTTAATTTAAAACAATTAAAAATGAAATGTAAGTAGTGTTTAATATGAAAATGCAATTTTTGACAAAATGTAAGGTTTGTGCAATATTCAAATGAATCTGGCATTTATTTATTATCATTTAAAAAATGTATATACCTTTCAAGTCAAGTAAAGAATACACTGTTCACTCAAAAAATATTATGGGATGGTTTAAGAACTTAAATCTATTTTGTTTTATTTAAATCATATTTTCAATATGTATTTATTAAAAATGTTTAGAGTCAGAATAACATTTTACTTGTGAAAACAATTGCATTTAATCAGTAAACAAGTATAAGCATGGTTTAAATGTGGCTAGCTGTGGAACAAGTAGGAGTGGCTTATAAATAATAAATGAAATATATTATAAATGCATAAACATTGGTTGTGTATTTAAAACACAGGCGCTTTTTAGTACTATTACATAAAACTTGTTCTTGTTTCATGTATCATTAACAAATATAAAAATTTTGCGCGCATACTTGATCAATGTGCTTGTTGTCATAGTAACGGCAAAAACAAAAGGAAAATGGCAGAGAAACGTAAATGCGGTGATTCTTCAGCAGAGGTGAAGAAAAAGTTAAGACACTATCACAAAACCTACAGAAATTTTGGTTTTATTGAAGGCAAAGACAAGTCTCGGCCAGAATGTGTCTTTTGTGGTGAAGAACTGGCAAACGACAGCATGAAACCAAGCAAGATGAAGAAACACCAGGAAACGAAGCATCCAGAGACAATTGGCAAAGAAAAAAAGAGATGGCTCTGTCAAAAAGATCGACAGATATCAGAAAAGTATTCGAAAGAGCAGGTAGTGATTTACAGAAGGCTACTAAAGTCTCCTTTGAGTGTTCGCTGTTGATTGCCAAGGCAAAAAAGCCTCATAATATTGGAGAGGAGTTAATCAAACCCTCCTGCATTAAAATAGTGGAGGGACTATGTGGCCCGCAAGCAGCTGAAAAGGTTAAATCTGTCCCACTTTCTAACAACACTGTCAAAGACAGAATTGATAAAATGGCAGAAAACTGCAAAAAACGGTTGCACGGAAAGCTTAGAGAAGTCCAATTTGCCAAACATCTGGATGAAACGACCACAGAGTCTGTGCTTATCGTATGTGTGTAGTATGTGGACGGAGATGAGTTGAAACGGGACATACTTATGTCTGCCAATTTACCCACAACAACTACAAGTCAGGATATTTTAAGGCTTGTTGATGGAGCTGCCGCGATGATGGGTAGAAACAGGGACGTACTGGGAATAAAAAACGGCCCAGGACTTTGACTAAACCTGGCCCAAAGTAATCGGCGTGCGGAAACTAGACGACAATCTGTCTGCGCCATCTTTGTGTACTGTTGATTTAAACACTCAGCTTAAGCACTCTCTGTACTGTCAGGTATTTTGTCTTCTTCTGATGGTGGTTTGATAAAAAAAAAATCTGACTTGGGGTGCTTAAAAGTAATTTAAAGTTAAGCTGGAGTGAGTGTCTTTCTCTGCTCTTGGTCTAAGCTCAACCTGAATAAACAAATTATGAAATGGATAAAAAAAAAAAAAAGGTTTTATTCCAAGATAGCATGGAATAGATTATATAATATGCTGTTATAACAGCATATTATACAATCTATATATAATATGCTGTTATAACAGCATATTATACAATCTATTCCATGCTGTCTTAAAATGAATGTATTAGCTACTTACAGGTTGTTCACCTGACATCTATGTCATCAAGCTCAGTTTGTGTCTGCACGGAATGCCCGACCCCCAGGAAGTGCGTTCTTCTAATTGACTTCATTTTTATCCGTTGAATCCAACGGGGTCGCTGTGTCCATTTCTTTTACTGTCTATGCTTCAGAGCGGGTCCGCAAATCATTTGAATCATATGAGTCAGATCGGGTCATCAGAGCGCATTCGCGATTCATTTGAATCAGATCGCGACTTCAGAGCGGGTCCGCGAATCATTTGAGTCATGAGTCAGATCGGGACTTCAGAGCGGGTTCGCGAATCATTTGAGTCAGATCGCGACTTCAGAGCGGGTCCGCGAATCATTTGACTCATGAGTCAGATCGGGACTTCAGAGCGGTTTCGCGAATCATTTGAGTCTGATCGCGACTTCAGAGCGGGTCCGCGAATCATTTGAGTCATTTGAATCAGATCGGGACTTCAGAGCGGTTTCGCGAATCATTTGAGTCAGATCGCGACTTCAGAGCGGGTCCGCGAATCATTTGAGTCAGATCGGGACTTCAGAGCGGGTTCGCGAATCATTTGAGTCAGATCGCGACTTCAGAGCGGGTCCGCGAATCATTTGAGTCATGAGTCAGATCGCGACTTCAGATTTGAGTCAGATCGCGACTTCAGAGCGGGTCCGCGAATCATTTGAGTCATGAGTCAGATCGGGACTTCAGGCGGGTTCGCGAATCATTTGAGTCAGATCGCGACTTCAGAGCGGGTTCGTGAATCATTTGAGTCATATGAATCTTTCTTTTACTGTTTATAATTCAAAGTTTACATGTCTGAGAATGCGTTCACGTGTGTTCGACTGGAATTTTAAAAAGAGGGTTTCTTTTTATCATGTCTTCATTAATCTTGTCATTGACTTACCCAGTTGTCTTATAAACACAAAGATATTTAGAAGAATGTTTGTAACCAAGCAGATCTCACAATCTCACAAATCATTAACGGCCATTTGTAGGAAAAATGATCATGATCGTTCAGATGACGAGACATGCTTAGTTACAAACATTATTCCAAATATCTTTCTGTCAAGCAGAACAAAGAAAGTTATACAGGTTTGTAGTAACACGAGGGTGAGAAAATTATGACTATTTAAATTTTTGGGTGAACTATCCCACATATAACACATTACAGCTGTTCGGCTCATTTCTTGTGTAACCTCCACCCTCAGCTCTTCTTGGAGCGTGCTTCAGGTGTTCTGCCATCGTTGCATTCACTTCACAGCATCGGAAGGGAAGATAATATATTTATTTTTTAAATAAAAAAAATAAAATAAAAAGATAAATGACATGCACTTATTTTCAAAATATCTTTATGGTCTACAGCTAAAAAAAAAACTTGGAACAAGATAAATGAATCTTGAATGAAACATTAGAAAAAGGTAATCAACATGCATTAGATTTAATTTTTATTGTATAAAAGATTGTGTGATTTAATGTGATGATGCCCTTGAGAAAGACCCTTAACTAGGTGTGTAACTGTGAGAAAGTGAACAGGACATTTCTGATAAGACAGGTGGGCTGTGATGTCCCCTGAATAATTAATTAAAGCGTACCAATAAAAATTACATCAATATAAGTAACTTTTAGCCTTCTAACGTTAGCTAATTTTAGCCTTACTCAGTGAATTTCAGTTGACAATGTGGGCATCATTCCTCTCGGTTCCTTCTTGTCAAACAAGTAAAACTCAAGCACGTTAAACAAATAATACAAAATGTACTTTCCCAACAGTAGATTTCATATAATATACTTACAGGTTGTTCACGTGACATCTATGTCATCAAGCTCAGTTTGTGTCTGCACAGTATGCCCAACCCCCAGGAAGTGCGTGCTTCTAAAGCCCCTTTCACACTGCACGTCGGACCCGCAATATTCCCGTAACATTGCCTGGTCGCCTTCTGTGTGAAAGCAACCACGTCCCGGAATTGATTACCGAATCGAACCCGGGTCGGGGACATAGTAACATTGCGGTAATCGATCCGGAACGAGCGCTGTGTGAACAAAAGCCAGATCTAATTCGGTATCGAAGTGATGACGCGCATTATCGCGCGACTTTTTTACCGATTGTTTTGAAGGAAGATCAACATTCGCGACGAAAACATATGTGCAAACTGTAATGAAGCAGAGATCAGTTAGTTCCTCACTTTCCGCGCTGACGCAGAGATCGTTTGCTTGCTTCAGTTAAAGTATAACGTGCCAAGCTTTGTCGACTCGTACATTACACGTCACGCGCTGATGTCACGTGTCGTTACGGGATCTTCAAGGGTTGTGTGTGAAAGCACGCACATATACCGGGTAATCACTGGCAGTGTGAAAGGGGCAAATCTAGCGACCAGGGAACAATTACAGGAACACTTTACCCCTGTATTTGCCGGAATGGCAGTGTGAAAGGGGCTTAATTGACTTCATTTTTATCTGTTGAATCCAATGGGGTCGCTGTGTCCATTTCTTTTACTGTCTATGCTTCAGAGCGGGTCCGCAAATCATTTGAGTTCGATTGGGACTTCATTTTTTTTTATTATGTTGCTGAAATGTTCTCTGTCTCTATTTTTCTTAGATTTTGTTATTTGAAAAGTATTGTTGTGTTCTAACTGTTTAAAATAAAGAAAAAAAAAAGTTAGATCAGGACTTCAGAGCGGGTTCGCTAATCAGATCGCGACATCAGAGCTGGTCTGCGAATCATTTGAGTCATATGAGTCAGATCGGGACTTCAGAGCGGGTTCGCGAATCATTTGAGTCAGATCGCGACTTCAGAGCGGGTCCGCGAATCATTTGAGTCATATGAGTCAGATCGGGACTTCAGTGCGGGTTCGCGAATCATTTGAGTCAGATCGCGACTTCAGAGCGGGTCCGCGAATCATTTGAGTCATATGAGTCAGATCGGGACTTCAGAGCGGGTTCGCGAATCATTTGAGTCAGATCGCGACTTCAGAGCGGGTCCGCGAATCATTTGAGTCATATGAGTCAGATCGGGACTTCAGAGCGGGTTCGCGAATCATTTGAGTCAGATCGCGACTTCAGAGCGGGTCGGCGAATCATTTGAGTCATTTGAGTCAGATCGGGACTTCAGAGCGGGTTCGCGAATCATTTGAGTCAGATCGCGACTTCAGAGCGGGTCGGCGAATCATTTGAGTCATATGAGTCAGATCGGGACTTCAGAGCGGGTTCGCGAATCATTTGAGTCATATGAATCTTTCTTTTACTGTTTATAATTCAAAGTTTACATTTCTGAGAATGCGTTCACGTGTGTTCGACTGGAATGTTAAAAGAGGGTTTCTTTTTATCATGTCTTTATTAATCTTGTCATTGACTTAGTTGTCTTATAAACACAAAGATATTTGGAAGAATGTTTGTAACCAGCAGATTTTTTAAAATAAAAAAAATAAAAATAAAAAGATAAATGACATGCACTTATTTTCAAAATATCTTTAAGGTCTACAGCTCAAAAAAAAAAAAAAAAAAAAACTTGGAACAAGATGAATTAATTTTGAATGAAACATTAGAAAAAGGTAATCAACATGCATTAGATTTAATTTTTATTGTATAAAAGATTGTGTTCTTTAATGTGATGATGCCCTTGAGAAAGACCCTTAACTAGGTGTGTAACTGTGAGAAAGTGAACAGGACATTTCTGATAAGACAGGTGGGCTGTGATGTCCCCTGAATAATTAATTAAAGCGTACCAATAAAAATTACATCAATATAAGTAACTTTTAGCCTTCTAACATTAGCTCATTTTAGCCTTACTCCGTGAATTTCAGTTGACAATGTGGGTGTCATTCCTCTCGGTTCCTTCTTGTCAAACAAGTAAAACTCAAGCCCGTTAATCATATAATACAAAATGTACTTTCCCAACAGTAGATTTCATATAATATAGCTACTTAATAATCTTAATTAATTTATGCAGTAATTAATCTTACTGCACAAATAATAATACCACATCTAAATGAAAATACACCATTACAAATGTAACTTCTGTATTCAAAATCTTCAAAGTTTGTAAGCATTAACTGTAGCGTTACCAACATTTTTATGAGTAAAAGCGCAAAATATTTCTTAATATTAGCTACTGCAAGTGGCATTTTACAGCTAAAATGTTGAAGTTTAGCTGTTTTAACTGTAATCATTAAAAATGTAGCAACCTGAATATCACTTCCTAACAGCATCCCTAGCAAGTAACTCTTTCTCCTCTCATGTTCCATACTTACTGTATTTTCCGGACTATAAGTCACACTTTTTTTTCATAGTTTGGCTGGTCCTGCGACTTATAGTCAGGTGCGACTTATTTATCAAAATTAATTTGACATGAGCCAAGAGAAATGAACCAAGAGAAAACATAACCATCTACAGCCGCGAGAGGGCGCTCTATGCTGCTCAGTGCTCCTTTAGTCTACCATTGAAAACATGGAGCGCCCTCTCGCGGCTGTAGACGGTAATGTTTTCTCTTGGTTCTAAATGAATGCGACTTACAATCCAGTGCGATTTATGTTTTTTTTCCTCGTCATGATGTATTTTTGGACTGATGCGGTGGGTGGTGGGCTGGCCCGCCGGCCGTCCTGGAGTACCAGCCGTTCTGTGATTCTCCAGATCAAACAGATGGCCAATCCGCCCCTGGGTAGAAATAAGGGATTTAACAGCCGTTTGATGGAAAAGGCTCCAGACTGTGTAATTTTCCACTGTATTATACATCGCCAGGCACTCGCCAGTAAAAAACTGTCCAGAGACCTTGGTGACACATTGGCAACAGTTGTAAAAGTTGTAAACTTCATTAAAGCTAACCAACCAGCTACCAACCAGAGATTATTTGCACAACTGTGTGAGGATGAAGCGCACCAAACTCTACTGCTACACACAAAAGTGTGATGGCTTTCGCGTGGCAAAGTGCTTGTGCTAAACTGCAGGATGAAATCCTGGAATTTCTGCGAAATCAAAAAAAATTCTGCGAAAACACTGTTGGAGCAGCTGACTGATCGGTTCTGGATCAAAACCGCATACCTTGCTGACATATTCACTCTGCTTTTATAAAGAGACCAACAAGAGACTGCAGGGCTCTGAGTCAAACATCTTGGAGTGCAAAGAAGCAATCGATGCTTTTATGCGCAAGCTGGAGTACAGGGCTGGAAAAATGTCACAGGGGCATTTACAACACTTTCCACTGCTGCTTCAACATTCTGGGGGTACCGTGAGTGTATCTTTGCCCGCCGAGTTTTGCCGTCACATGACTGCGCTACTGGAGGAATTAAAGGGGGGGTGAAATGCTATTTCATGCATACTGAGTTTTTTACACTGTTAAAGAGTTGGATTCCCATGCTAAACATGGACAAAGTTTCAAAATGTAAGTTGTAAGTTTGAAGGAGTATTTCTGTTCCAAAAATACTCCTTCCGGTTTGTCACAAGTTTCGGAAAGTTTTTTTCGAGTATGGCTCTGTGTGACGTGAGATGGAGCGGAATTTCCTTATATGGGTCCTGAGGGCACTTCTCCCGGAAGAGCGCGCGCTCCCGTATAGCAGAGCAGAGAGAGACTGTGCACAGACAATCACTGATCACAGCGAGAGCGTCGCGAAATGTCACAAAAGGAGGAGTGTTTTTGGTTGCCAGGGCAAGACAACCCTGCACAGATTACCAAAGAAAAAACAGCATTAAGGGACCAGTGGACGGAGTTTATTTTTACAGAGCATCAACGGAGTTGTGCAAGTGTTTGTGTTTGTTCCCTGCATTTCGAAGATGCTTGTTTTACAAACAAGGTCCAGTTTGACGACGGAATTGTGTATTGTTTATTTCTTAAGGATGATGCAATCCCAACGAAAAAGGGTCACGATCGTGTGTTGGAACCGCATGCGGTGAGTAAAACTGCTTAAAATATCTCTGCCTCCTTGTTAGTGCGTCCGCCTCCCATCGGACACCCGGGTTCGAGCCCCGGTCGGAGCGAGTCGTTGCTGCTGCTGCTCTCGTTCAGTTTCAGCCTCGGGATCTGATTCTGGATCATAAATAAACGGCTGAATCTGACTGTAAGCCATGGTTTGTTTTGGATGATGTTTTTTTCCTCAAGGCAATGTCAGAGCCGTTAAATATGTTTTTCAACGGCTCTGGGTAATGTCACAGCTTCCAAACGCTCTCGACGCAAAAGCCTACTGGCGCTCGTGATTCTTTAGCTCCACCCACACCGTCACGCCTCTAGGCGCTCGTGTTTTTCTGGGAAAAATCGGTACAGACAATCTTTCTCTTATGAATATAATAAAACTAAAGACTTTTTGGAGTTATGAAGGATGCAGTACTACTCTATAGGTACTCAAGATTAACAGGATATTGAGTGAAAACGAGCATTTCACCCCCCCTTTAAAGTCCCGCTTTGCGGATGTTGACGCATTATCCAAGGAGTCGCGGGTTATGGATCCCTTCACATCCAGGCTTGAAGACGTGGAATACCTTGGCTGTGAAGATGAGCTCGCTGAACTACAAACTGATTCAGTGTCAAAAAAGTACTTCCAGGAGAATGGATTCAAAAGGCTTTGGATAGCCAGGGGACCTGTTGTCGCACCTAAACTTGCAAACTATGCCATTACAAAGATCATTCTTCCTTTCAGTACCACCTACCTCTCTGAGACAGCCTTCAGTGCCCTTGTGGCTATAAAAACAAAGTCACGCAACAGACTGGAAGTCCACAGCGTTTTTAGACTGGCTGTCACTGGCATTTTACCTGACATTCTATCAGTAGTGAAAGACATGTGTAACGGAGGCCAGCGAGTGGTGCTGTGCGGGTAAACCTCACTCCCCGATCTCAAGAGACGCACTAGCGACAGATGCTAGTGGCTGTAGCCATTTAGCCTCCTTGTTAGTTCGTCCCCCTCCCATGCCGGAGACCTGGGTTCGAGCCCTGCTCAGAGCGAGTGTGAGGAGCGTCAGAGAGGACCCGGGTGAGAGGGGTTACACATGCAAGCCCAATGTGGACATTAGCGTTATGTGTTTATGCTGGCGTTATGATTAGCCTTGTAAAAAAATAAGGATCTGTGCATGCATACTGCATTCTACCGTTCATATTTAACATTACTCAAAACATTCATATTCACATTATCATCATAACATTCAGTATTCTATGTTTATACACAAAATCCTGAAAAAAGAGAAACAACTGCGTTTTACTAGTGTAAAAGTGAAAATATTAGGCTAAAAGGAAACATTTGAAGTTGAAAGGAACGTTTCCTGTGTATTCATGTAATAAAATGTCATTAAAAATCATTAAATGACATAAAAAAACTACATGTAGTTACTATATACAGTGTGTGTGCTTGTGCATAGCATTAATATAAATATATCATCTGAATCAATGATTCGCAATAAATGCTCCGAAGTCCCGATCTGAATCAATGATTCGCAATAAATGCTCCGAAGTCCCAATCTAAATCAATGATTCGCGATGCTCCGAAGTCCCGATCTGAATCAATGATTCGCCATGCTCCGAAGTCCCGATCTGAATCAATGATTCGCAATAAATGCTCCGAGGTCCCGATCTGAATCAATGATTCGCAATAAATGCTCTGAGGTCCCGATCTGAATCAATGATTCGCAATAAATGCTCCGAGGTCCCGATCTGAATCAAATGCAGGGCCGGCTTTGCCGACAGGCGACACAGGCGGCCGCCTGGGGCGCCATCATGCTGGACGGGGCGCAAAATTGCAGAATTATTAAAAAAAAAGTTATTTAAATGTATATGTATCGTATTATGAAAGCTGCGCACACGCAGTACACTTTTACTGTGCACTGTCCACACACTGCTTGTATTTGTCCATTTCTTTTACTAGATTTACAATCCTAAAAAACGACTGAGTCACTCTGATAGCCAGCTGTCAAACTCACGTGCGCTACTCAGCAAAGTTATCAAACAGTGCACGCACAGAAACGAGTTTTGTTTTGAATCTGAGCTTGTCCTGTTGAAGTTGACGTGTGTTTCAGTGTATTAGAACCACAGGAGACGAGCATGACCTGTTTTTTCTTCGTCAATTATTTGTTTTACTAGCAAAGCATTTTGGGTTCAAACAATTATGAAATATGCAAGCAGTAAACTGTAAAGTAAAGAGTAGTACATGCTGCTGTCATTTATCTGTGTTCATGTATTTAAGTTACGTTTAATGTGGTATTGTGGGACAGGAAGCAAATTTAAAGGTGTTCTGTTTTAGGGGAGTTTCCTCTTTTTTTTAACTCCAAAATAAAATAAAATAAATCATTGTAATGTGTCATAGTTATTCACGTGCCTTCATTAATAATGTGCTGTGATACACAAACTGCGATTTAAAGCAACAAATCATCAAAAAATGAAAACAAACTTAATTTGCTCTTTTGTTGCTCAAACTGTCATATGGTCAAGTTTCAGTGGATTAGCATTAAATTAATTAGGTATAAACAAAGTACACAACATTTATTATTATTATAAATTGACACTACACACAACTTTTATTGTTCAAAATTAACAAAATATAAATTGCAATTATAATGCGAATACAACGTAAATCCATAAATGTAATGTTTTGCTTTAAACTAAACTAAGCATACCATAATAATTTACAGCTGTTGGGACGGATTTCCCGGGAAACCGCGTACTTCTGTCATTTAAATACAGGAAAGAAATTCTGGCTATCATATGAACCTCCAAAGCGTTTGCTAACCAATTAAAAGCGACACATCCATAATAAAACTCGAACCAACAGTTTCAAATAATCCTATTTGTGTTCACAAAAGGTCTTGCCAAGTAGTTAGCTATATGTTATGAATAGCGATCCTTAGGCTACATGCTCCGAAGTCCCGATCTGAATCAATGATTCGCGATGCTCCGAGGTCCCGGTCTGAATCAAATGATTTGCAATACATGCTCGAAAGTCCCGATCTGAATCAATGATACATGCTCTGAAGTCCCGATCTGAATCAATGATTCGCGATGCTCAGAAGTCCCGATCTGAATCAATGATTCGCGATGCTCCGAAGTCCCGATCTGAATCAATGGTTCGCGATGCTCCGAGGTCCCGATCTGAATCAATGATTCGCGATGCTCTAATGCTCAAATGATTCGCGATGCTCCGAAGTCCCGATCTGAATCAATGATTCGCGATGCTCCGAAGTCCCGATCTTAATCAATGATTCGCGATGCTCCGAAGTCCCGATCTGAATCAATGATTCGCGATTCTCCGAAGTCCCGATCTGAATCAATTCGCGATGCTCCGGTTTTCCGATCTGAATCAAATGATTCGCAATACATGCTCGAAAGTCCCGATCTGAATCAATGATTCGTGATGCTCCGATGTCCCGATCTGAATCAATGATTCGCGGTTCTTCGAAGTCCCGATCTGAATAAATGATTCGCGATGCTCCGAGGTCCCGATCTGAATCAAATGATTTGCAATACATGCTCTAAAGTCCCGATCTGAATCAATGATTCGCGATGCTCCGATGTCCCGATCTGAATCAATGATTCGCGATGCTCCGAAGGCCCGATCTGAATCAATGATTCGTGATGCTCCGAAGTCCCGATCTGAATCAATGATTCGCGATGCTCCGAAGTCCCGATCTGAATCAATGATTCGCGATGCTCCGAGGTCCCGGTCTGAATCAAATGATTTGCAATACATGCTCTAAAGTCCCGATCTGAATCAATGATTCGCGATGCTCCGATGTCCCGATCTGAATCAATGATTCGCGATGCTCCGAAGGCCCGATCTGAATCAATGATTCGTGATGCTCCGAAGTCCCGATCTGAATCAATGATTCGCGATGCTCCGAAGTCCCGATCTGAATCAATGATTCGCGATGCTCCGAGGTCCCGGTCTGAATCAAATGATTTGCAATACATGCTCGAAAGTCCCGATCTGAATCAATGATACATGCTCTGAAGTCCCGATCTGAATCAATGATTCGCGATGCTCCGAGGTCCATTGTCAAATATGTTATATTAATGAGGCACTAAAAAAGTGTATTACTGATATTTTCTAATTTAAACTGTGTGTTAGTTTCATGTCTCTCATACATCACTCAGTCCCCTTCCTTCTCACAAAATAAAAAAAATAATTTAAACTAAAATCGGCTTGTTTTTTTTGATAAGCAGCTGTTTAATAATGTACAGTCAGCCAATCAAAATGACTAAACAAGCCCGCTTCCGGGTTATACAAACCCTAGACCCAATGTATATAAGGAATAGTTCACAGAATCATTATATTATACTGACTATTAAAACAACTACTGTTATTTTCCTATGAAACACAAAATAATAATTGTCAAACGTTATAAAAACACCATAAACATATGACTGGAACGTTACAATTCTGAAATCAAGTTATATCTTTGTTGATAGACATGGTTACTATGAACTGTCACTGTATGTCTTTGTAAAAATCCCCAGTGATCAACATGAGTGCTGTTCAGTCAACTACAGAATTGATTTAGAGCCAACTTTTCCTTCCACTGCTCTGAATCTGGCTAATTGATTCATTTCCCCTTCTACAGATGCTTCAGTAAATATATCAGACACACAGCCGCCCAGCGGTTTAACAGTCCAGTCCACTGGCACCACAGACCCTGGAGATACTTCTGAGTCACAGACTACTACACAACTTATCATAATTCAACAAACAACACAAATGGACGTCACAAACAACACTGAGACAACCACTTCACAATCTACCTGGCTGCCCCAGACATCTGAACTGACAACATCCGAACCGAAATTTGCCTCTGATGACTCTAGTGAAACATTTCCAGCAGAAGAAAACAGCAAATCCTATGACATGGGTAAAAGATTAGATAGATCCTTAGACTGTCATAACTGAAGACCAAAATTGACCTGCACAGTTGTTATAGCTGTGCTGGATTAGTCCATCAAATCTGCTGATACCAAGCTATATAGGAAGCAAAATATAGGTCTACAGCTGTCACAAAATAGAGTGAAATTAATAAAAAGTGTCGATAACGGCATAGGCCTACAACAGTTTTGCACACATTACATTTGATTTCTTTTTATGCATGCTTAGTAGCATTTTAAGAGCTTTATAACCAAACGCATGTGTTTATTTGAGCCTATGAACGCAACTGAATTGTGAATCTGCATTCAAGAATTCTCTCGTCATCATGATAGACAAGTGCTTACTCAATTGTCTTTATAGCCTATTAATTTATTACCAGTTTGAATATCCATTTTGTTTTTCATGCTACAGAAATAACACATGTGAAATCTTGATTATTTAATCTGTAAAATGAAATAAACAAATCCATAAATGGTTCTCAGCTTTTCAACAATTATATTATTAGATCAAGTGCCCCTATTATGGATTTTTGAAAATTGCCTTTCATGCAGTGTGTAACACAGCTTAAGTGAATGAAAACATCCAGCAAAGTTTGAAATCTGAAAGTTCACTGTGTATAAAGTTATTGTCTTTCAAAAGAAAGAGTCGACTTTGAGTCATTGAAAGTAGTCATTTTTAAACATCTATATTTGTTGATTTACATTTATGTGATTGATTTGTCTCTGTCTTGTACAGATCTGGGAGACAGAGGTGGACAAGCTGTGGCAACAAATCCAGGGCTGGTTGCAGTGCTGTGTATTTTCTGCTTTGTGTTGGCTGTGGTTGTTGTGGTCGTGATAGTGAAGGTTGTTCGCTTCGGGAGGCCACAGTTTGAGAGGCTTGATGATTTACCAATGGTGAGTCTTAAATTTACAGTGGTGGTTCTGTACTGTAATCATAATTATAGACCATTCTGCATTTTCTTCTGGCTGTGAGTTTTAGGCCACCCATAGAACTAATATATATATAATATATTGTACAGTCACAATCTGGGCTCACTAAGATTTTGCAAGTACAAAATGTAAAAAACAACGACAACAACAAAAGCTTACAAAATACAAAATTTACTTATTGGTACTTAGATGTTTTTTTTCTTTCTTTAGGTAAATGAGGATGCACCGTTTGCCCGCTACCCTCCAAAATAAATTCCAGTTTCTTAAACTTGCAGTCTCAGTAAAATAAACAGCTATGCCTCTGATATTTAGCTTGTTTTTTTATGTCTTGTAATGTGTATTTTTAGCATATAGACTTGATGTGCAATATGTAGTGTATTAAGTTAGAAAATATGGTAATGTTGTGCTTAATTTTTTCCCACAATAGCACAGACAGTAACAAATCTATAGTCAAATGAGGAATGTAAATGTACATATGGATAAATGAACTGGTGGAATATGTCATGATTTGCACTGTCAATATTTGTGAGAGACTATGAAGGGGTGTAATACTTTCAACTTGTCCTCCAGATGGCGACAAATTGATTCACAAGCGGTTTTACTGTATGTACAGTATAATGTGGTCATAAAGACCTGCTCTTTTAATTCTATTTGAGAAATGGCATTTGTTTTTGCTCACAATACCAAATACCTTTCAGTGTACGTTTTGGTCAGGGAACTTTAACTATAAAACAATTCAATAAATCACTGGTGAATATAAGTATATTCTTTCATTTCTACCTTTTTTTTTTGTAGCATGAACTTTTTAGCTAACATTTAGCTGAATGCATAAGGATTATAATTTCTTTTAAATTTTTTTAAAAAATGCTTTTATTTTAGTTTTCATCTTGTAATTTTAGAGATCTCTTATGATGTTAAATTTGAAAGTATACACAGCTTGGCATCTCATTTGAAGTGGCCTGCTGTTTGGGACAGCGTGCTCTCTCTGTTTACATCAAGACTTTGCTACCATGTGACTGGAATCAGCGTGCGGTTCAGAGTTTGAAGTCTAAAACCTTTCACCTCAAATATAAACTGAAGTATGTATGTGAGCACGACTGCAGAACAGACACACCTGAACAACACTCCCCTACTCCTCCACAGGGATTCACACGTAAGGCCTTTTCTTCTTTCTTTACGTCTATTGGTACATTTACAGATGTTGTTTTCCCAGACGTTTTCACTCTATATTTAACATATTATTACCCAGCTCAGGGTCTTAGTGAAATATTTCACCTCAATGGCTCAAGGACACTTTCAGTTTATGATACTATTCAAACTATTTGTCTAAATCAAGACTAAAGGGTCCACTTGTAAAATTATTTATATGTTTGCCAGGGACGTTTTTCTTCTTTTTTTCCTAGCTCATAATTTAACAAAAAGTGCTTACCGATGGTCTTTCATCTGTGAACAGTGGTTTATTCTTTTGAATTAGTTATGTGTTCAGGAAACCAAGGTGCTCTAAATGGAAAATAATTGTAAAAAATGACATACAATATATAAATGAAATTAAAACTTGTTCTGTTTTAGTAAAATTATATATTTTTAGACTTTTAGTTTCAGTTCAGTTTTGTTTCAAGAGTTGCATTGTGCAAACAATGATCTAAGTCTAATAAACTCAAAGCGGTCAAACTATGAATTTTTATTGGCCAATGTTTTTACCATTGCACTTCTCAGGAGAATGTAATGTTTGGTATGGAAGTTTACTACTTTTATACTGAAAACATCTTATGACACAAAAACTATTTTAGTGTTTAGCAGATATTCACATATGAATGGCATACTGTACATAAACAGTAAAAATGATTTGCACAGAAATTCTTTCACATTTCGTTGTAATTATTTGTGAAATTTGATTCTAGCGATTTCTTTGTAAAAAAAGAAAAGAAAAGAAAAGAAAAACTGTTTTAAAGTAAATCCTACACCAGTTGATTACTGGTAACACTTTAAGATACTTAATTATCGTTAATTAATGCATTACCTAACAATAACTTACTATGTTAATAATCTATATGTAAGTTACAACTAGAAAAAAGTAACTTTTAAAAGTAATGCATTTACAATATTATGTTACTCCATGAAAAAGTAACTAATTGTGTTAAAAATGGAAAGTAATGCATTACAATTACTTTTTGTTTCCTGATCAGGGCTTGCTTTATTTATAAAAAAATAAATAAAATAAAAATTATATTTTTGGCAACTGTGAAGGCGCTTTCACACCAAAAGTGAAAAGAATAAACCTCAGGCTGAAGGAAGAGTCTCTACCTCAGAACTTCACCCACGATTTTTATGAACACAGAGACAGGAGAGGTGTCAGTGAATATACTAAAGAAAAAAAGGAACTTGAATTACTTATTTGAAAAATATGTTTCCTAAATTTAAAGTCATGTGTTACTTTACTAGTTCATTGAAAAATCTGATTATGTAACTTACGTTAACTGTAATGTGTTACCCTCACTGCTTAGAATAAAAAAATTTCACAGTGCAGTTTCTGGTAGCCATAGTTTAAAATACTGCATAATGTCACTACATAATTCATTTGCATAACCACTGTTGTTGTATTTATTACTCAAATGGTGAGATTTACGAGATAATAACTAATGTGGAGGTGATTAAACAAATTGTTTTATTCTTACTCAAATAAAATAATTTGCGGTAAAGTCATGATATAAAAAATGTTCAAAATCACCTGCAGCTTATAAACCATGTAATTGTGCTCAACAGTCCACACTAACATTGTGAAGAGAATCTGTGGGGGGAACACTGTATTCAGGCAGGA
Source organism: Carassius auratus (assembly GCF_003368295.1). Classification (NCBI taxonomy): domain Eukaryota; kingdom Metazoa; phylum Chordata; class Actinopteri; order Cypriniformes; family Cyprinidae; genus Carassius; species Carassius auratus. Next base: position 1,288,752 of record NC_039253.1, read on the forward strand.
GTGATATGAAAACAGCACAGAAGAGTTTGACTTCAAACGAAGGTTCAGACGTAGCAGGTGCACTTCGGTGCATGTTATAAACAAGCACAAAGTGCATAGAAATATGAGTCATAAGCTTTTGCCAGTGAGAAAGAGTGTATGTTAATGATCAATCAGCAGCAAAAGCCAGCATGTGCAGAGCAAAATGTTACAATCATCATGACAATGACTTTAAATGCATCAACGGTGCTTCTTTAGACAGATTTTAATACCTGTGAGCATTAAACAGCTCCTGGGAGATTTATGGACATGCCATTTGTTTTGTTGTTTTTAAAGGTTAAACTGTGGATTTTGCTGAAATGTCATAATAAAATAAGTCCTTCTGCTGTGATGCTGGTGCTGACTTTGCTGAATTTGCTAAGGTGTTTTGGCTGGTTTCTACAGCATTGCTTTGGTGTTGCTAACCTGTTGCCAGTGGGTTGCTACATTTACATTTATTCATTTAGCTGATGCTTTTATCCAAAGCGACTTACAATGGCTATATATGTCAGAGGTCACACACCTCTGGAGCAACTAGGGGTTAAGTGTCTTGCTCAGGGACACATTGGTGTCTCACAGTGGATTCAAACCCAGGTCTCTCACACCAAAGGCATGTGTCTTAGCTACTGCGCCAACACCACCCCTGTAGCTGTAGCTGCTAGCAGCTAGCTGTACTTCAGGTCAGAAAAGCCCAGCCTCAAGTTTGTATGATGTTCTGCTAGACGTTTGAGGTTTTATTGACTTGTCATCCCTCCATTTTTGTCAGTATAGCTCTATGTAATACAATCAGCGGCACAATTCATGTTTGATAACATTTATGGCCCTGCGTTATATGATCTACCACTACTACATAACTACTAATACATAACTAATACAGAACTTTTATTGATTGTAATAAATACTGTATATTATGTGCAATTTATCATTTAATTAAGTGTTGAGATTGTGGGCTGTTTAGCTTTTCAGAAATATATATATATATATATATATAGTTTTTTGTTATGCTAAAGACTTTTACAGAAATATTTTCTTAAAAACTGTATTTTCTGATTCACAGAGTGATAAAAAAAAAAGAGAAACCTGAAATCCCCTCTGTAAAAACTTTTGACTCTAATATGTTAACAAAAGGAAACTAAAATGTTAAACCTGGCTTAATCCAATATTCAGATTTCTGTTCTGGAAATGTATGCAAATTATTGCATGTTTAATTAGATAATGCCTATAAAATATCCCAGAAACCTTGTCATTTTTTATGTAATCCATCAGATTTTTTCTTTCCTTTCGTTTTTTTTCTTTGGTGTTTCTTGCATTGAGTAATTTTATACTCAATAGTTGAAATCAGCTGAAAGAAAAACAATTAGAAAAAGTTGAAAGAAATGAACTATTTGAAGAGTGTTTAATAGATTTTTTATGGTTTTTTTTTTAATCCAAAATAATTTCATTCAACTCATCATGATTTATCACTTGTTGCAAAAACCTTGCAAACCTGAAAGAAATAGGAGAACATTGCAAACTAACAAGTGCATATGGTGATAAACAACCTGAATTCAAATAACGGCATGTACCTGTTTGTAACAGATCAGATATGAATTGTGCAAAATTATCTAAACACACGTCAGTGAGACGTGAATCTGACTGCGGTCTGCACACAGGTGCAGATTAATAAGTGTTGATGTGTCTTGTAAGACCGCTTTTATGATCAATCTGGCTCTAAAACTATTTTATTGCCCTTTGTTCCAAGAAGAAAAGAAAATCATAAAACGTCATGAGGGTGAGTAAATGATGACACAATTTTCATATTTGCAACCGCATGCTCTAACAGCTCAGATCACCTCCCAGTCTCATACAGTAAAGATATGAATAAGACATGACTAACGTAATGTGACATTAGTTGCTTAGCGTGGATCTTGATGCTCTGTGTCTTACTCATTTCTCACTTTCAGGGGCCCCTTGAAATGTTAGCGCTGGACTAGACAGAGATTTATGAATTAATGAGATTGCTTCTTTAACTAAAGAGCTTTATACTGATCTGCCACAGTACTTATTAGATGTTTTTCTCGGTGCATCCAGCTATGAAGAAACTCATTGCTCAGATGTGATGAAACAGCAGATATGTTTGTCATCTTTCATATTTCAGCGTCTGTCTCTCTGAGGGAAAAGCCACCTGTTTTGCTTGTACACATCTCTCAGTGCATTAGCATGCCATTGATTAAGCTAATTCAGATAATCTTCAGCCCTTAAAACAAAACATTTGATCTGGACTTTTGAGCTGCTGTTGAACCTGATCAACTAGTGACTTCAATGCTCTGCCATGCTGGACCTATAGAGGGAGCAACAAGATAAGAAATCTTTAAAGGACTTCCACATTTACGCTCTGTTTCCAAACAGTTAAGTTTACAAATAAAGACATACTTTGAAAGCGCTCCACAAGACGTGTGATTATATTATTGGATGCTCGAAATTGAATAGGAGAATACACGTTTTAAACAGTTTAATTGTACAGGTATAAGTTAATAACTGTTCTAATCTAATGCACTGCTGCACTGTAACACACACACAGGCTACAGACAGCAGCCCGTACATCCCGCGCAGATCACACTCGCACAGAATTATTAAGCACGGAAAGGCATCGTCAAAGATTTTCTGTGATTTCTCAAAAAAATTGCTTGGAAACTGAAAAGTTCAAGCATATATTTCTGTGTCATATGCCATAGCGGTGTACGATGTGCTTCACAGATCCAGACTTATTTGTTCATTAATGACGTCATCGGCGACTTCGACTCGACTTTCATCAAATAAAAGTCATCAGAAGTCGTTCATCCCATATTGTGCGGCAAAAACGCCCAAAAATGTAAATTGAAGGCTTTTATTTAATTACTTTACATATGGTTTCACTTTGAAACTACCATGTGTCAAACTCCTGGACGTTGTGTTTTCTCCCTCATGTGTTCACCGTGACCTAGTTTTCCCTTTTTGATTCATTATGTTCAGGTGTGTCTTGTCATTATCCTCAATTGCTCTCCTTTTTAAGTCGTAGTCTGTTCACTGTTTCTTCGTCTGGTCTTAATATTAGGTGTGTGCGTTTCTTACCTGACTTGTGCATATTACCCTTCTGTGGATGTATTAAAGACTCTGAACCTACTGTGTAATCTTCATCCTATTCATGCACTTCCTAAACACAGCTGGGTGACACCATGAAATGTGCGTGAATCTGCAAAATATCATTTTGAAAAACAAAATCCCTACAGGCTTCTTGCACAGACAAGCTAAACTGAAAAAGAAGAAAATGCTTAATTTATTAATCAAGTCTACATAAAAATCAAAGGAAAGAGCATCATCCGACGACACTCACAAAACTCTTAAAAGTCTTACTGAGATTTATATATTTCAACTGTCGTTGAGTGTTTAATGTTTTAGTGTCTGTACTGAAAGTGGGTGATCTAAAGCAGGAACACATTCATACTCGCTAAATTAGCACAAAGAGAATCACACTGTTTCTAGAGGTGTAAAAAAGATAACCTGTCGCTGAATAATCACTGAGGTGAGAAACATCAGCTGTTTGGTGTAGATTTTCACAAAACAGAATTGTAGGTGATTGTAAGATTTGTTTTCTGCATATGGTTATTATTTCTACTCATGTACTCATGCAGTGCAACAGCATGTCTGTATAATTCTGTATTTAATTTATGATTAATCCTGTTTTATCTCAGAAATACAGTCATTTACTTTAGTTTCCCCTGCCCCAGTACTGATACATTTCAAACAATTAATAATCTAAGTTATATAATAATATAATCTATAAATTATATGTTGTTATTAATTGGCCATGTAGGAAAAATAACTGCAAACAAATAACCATTTACAAATACTTGAAAAACCAAGTATTTAAAAACCATTAAATACTTTAATACTTTATTATTAAATACTTTAATACTTTAAATAAGAGGTTAAAAATACTTGGTAAAACCTATTGGGTATAAACAAATGAGCATTATCTGCTACTATTGTGTTATTGAGAGTATGAGCTAATGAAGAAGAAAGAAAACAAAACTGTGACTTAATTAAGAGTTTGATTTAGTGCACAGATATTTTACACAGTCATACTGCTGACTGAACTAATGAATATGCTTTGGGTGTGTTTTCTTTGTGATGTCATTCATATGGTCATGATGGAGACTGCTGGTTTGCTAGTGGCATTTAATAAAGAGAAATAATGCTAATGACCCTAGGGCATGATACACACATCACACAAACACACAGAATTGACATTCATCCACTCTTCTCTACTAGGACAAAACAGTGTGCACAGTTAAACAAAATAAAATAGAATAAATAAATGACTATTTGCAGTATTAGGAAATATCCATCCACTTTTTGCTATACATATATACTAGATATCAAGATATCTAAGATCCAGAAGTGTTTATATCTGTTGATAAAAGTGTCAACACGTACTGTATGTCAGCACTGTCAGATACAAAAACGTACTCACTTACATATGCAATTTTATCTAAATATTAATAAACATATTGAAGAGTCTAGCATTCACTTCAATTCATGTTTAGAATCAATTTTCCGCTTCAATTAATTTCCACTACAGTCAGATGGTGTCAAATCATGTTTGTGCATCAGACAAGTATTAAATGCAAAAGCTATGTTTATTTTATAAAGCAGGAAAGAGATGAATATTGCCTTATTTTAAAATATTTAAAAACTTACTTTTTCTGTTTAGATATATTTTAATATATAAAGAATTCCTGTGATGCAGAGCTGAATTTTCAGCATCATTACTCCAGTCTTCAGTGTCACATGATCCTTCAGAAATCATTCTAATATCCTATATAGGCATTTTTCAGAACATTACAAATTCTTAATCATTTCAAACTTTTAGGGGTGCTAATGCAGCATCATAATTTCAAGGCTATATTTCTATTATCAAGTTGAAATGGTGCAATTTTCAGAATCTAATGGCATGTAAAACGACATCAGAATCTAATGGCACATAAAATTGTGGGACATTTGGCTCCCATTAGCTTTGCAAGTTTAGCAAGTTAACACACTGAAGCATCTCATGTTCTACGTGTTCTTTAAATCATCTCTGCGGTGTATTTTTAGGCAGATGTGCAGCAGTAGTTGGATGCATGCATGAGCTGAGAGGGGCAGGATGCTGTAGAGAGGCCAATCGGCTGACACAAGCGCTCAATACAAACAGCCATCGATCTACATTCACTCTACTGTACATGTTAGCAATCACAGCAGACAGAAATCGGGCAGACAGTGAAATAATGACACTATTCTTCAATCTTTGGTTGTGAAAAATCAGTGTTGATTATCAGCTGATCCAGAACCATTCATCACAATGGCGATCTTTAGATATTGCAGTGTCTGTTTGAGAGATTCCCTACAGTTCAGAGACTGAGTCATTGTAGCTATCACAGATTCACAGCTTACATCAAGCAATTAAAACACACAAAGCCCACAGTTTGTCAGCCGATGATCTACAGCGTCCTGCTCTTCATATTAGTCACCACTGCGGCTCCTGACTGTTTGTCAGATTCAAGGAAAATACTGATTCCAGCTTAACTGGAGCATTAGAGATCGATATGAGGACCTGTTTATACTCTTCACAGACGACTGATCGATGACACCTTGATTCTTGTTAATAGGACGATCGTGATATCATCTCTGAGAAGATGACATGTTGTTTAACAGTGAAAACTGAGCTGTGAGATCAAGCTGATTTTCACGCTTTTGTAACGGTCTCACACCACCAGTGTGTTATGAATTCATTTATTGGCTCTCTTCTCTTAGATGGCTCAAAGTATACTTCAGTGAATGTGTATGCGTCTACAGCATTTGAAAGTATCTACTTTAATTTGTAACAAGAAAGCAAACTTGTGTGTTTATGATTATCGTAATAAATGAAAAGAATATAATCCCAGCTGCAATATCAAGCAACATACCAGACATTTTTTTACTTGTAAAATAACTGGAAATGAATGTCACAGGAAGCTGATGGTGCATTTAAGTTCACGAGGTGTCAGGTGTGTTCAAGACTTTTTTGTGAGAGCAAGATGGCGATGTACCTTTTCTACATAAAATTCAGCAAGCTTTTTTTTTTATGCATGAAGATTCTGTAAATTCAATTGGAATATGTATTCTAAATATTATTATTATTATAAATATTACACAATACAATGGAATTTGGAAAAATGTAATACTGCCAATATTTTCCCGTATTTATACAGCCATGTACAAAACGCTACATTTTTCAGCACAGACACCTGGCAAATATTCACAAAATTAGCAAAACTGTTTGGGTGTCGAATTCAATTTTAAACTGTTTCTCAGAAATCACTTTAATATACCATTAAACGCCTCACGGAAGCACTCGCTCACACTGATGGTGCTGCCTTTTCTTGTAGATTGTTGTTCCATCTCATTATCAGTGTCTTGTTCGACTGTGAAACTATTGGACTTGGTCACAAACTAAGGCACAATTCTGTGTAAAAGATCATTTTAAGTGAGTAACTTTGCCGATGGTGAAATTTACTAATATTTACAGCTAGCAGTTGAAAATGGTAATGCAGTCCAAATTCAAAATATCAGAGAAAATTGTGATGGAATGGGACAAGCCTTACACTTTAAATTGATGAGTTGTTTTATCCACGTTTCGATATGCCTCTGGTCATAGAGCTTTTTAGATGGATGCCAAAGATTTTTAGGTCATGTAGAACCTGCAATCTCTGATCCAGGTTGATTGCTGGCTTCTATGACTGTAAATTGTGAGTTTGCAAAATCACACAGACCAAAACATAAACAGACATTCTAACACGGAACGCAGATTTCAAATAAGAATAACTGGCTATACCAGGGGACTGTTTCATAAATCAAGTTTACCAAATAAGCCAGGCTTATTTCAGTTATTCTGACTTATTCTGAATCAAATCAACTGACAATAAGTCGGACTAACTGAAATAAACCTGGCTTATTGGGTAAATTTATTTTATGAAACAGGCCCCTGGTGACCTTGCAAATATTTGCAAACACATTTTTGTATTTTAATACTTTAGTACAGTCAGAAATTATTTATACAGCTATACAGTTGGGTAGTTATATTTCTTTATTTTGTATACTTAACGAGGAACATACTTTTCTTTTCTTTTTTGCAGTTATCTCATGGATAAATAAAATGATCATCATGATTGTTCTAAGGTAATCACACTGTGAGAGTTGAAGACATGGAAAATATGGTATGTGATTTCATTATAATGTAGTATTTAAATTCAATGTTTTACAAGTATAAAAGATAAACAATCTATAAAAAAGTGTTTTTGGTAGTAGACTAATGACATATCTATCCTAGAACATCCCAGAACAGCTATTCTTTGCACTTTAATCCAGTATTTTGCTTAGCTGACCTGCAACTATTTTCTTCTACTCAGAGACGAAGGAACACTCTTGTCTCCAACCCACTGGAGCTTCAGCCCAAAACCAGCAGTGCCATTCGCCGCAGGTTCTCTGGGACACTCCTGCTTCCACCTTTGGCCCGCAGACACCCCACCTTGGATGCCAAGAAGTTAAACTACCTAGAAGCACTGTATAAATCGGCCCTGTCCTGTGCAGATGCCCCAAAAGAAACAGAGTGAGTCATCTTACACACCATAACATTCTCTGCCAAGTAGCTTTAGTTGTACAAAAGTCCCAACTGATGCGGTCAAAGCTATTCTTCAATAGACCTCTGCTGATTGAAGCACATCCTTAGAAATCAAAGACGGACTGCTGCTGTCACGTGCCGAGTGGTTTCCAAAATGAACACTGACACTGTGAGCAAAATGTGACTCTGTTAAATCATGATGCTTATTGTTTTTATATAAGCTGGCATAGTGTGCACCACAGTATTGAATGTCACTGAAAAGGTACAAAGATCTGATCTGACAAGTATTACAGGGCATGAAGAGAGATACGGTATGGACAGATTTTTTTTTTTTTTTTTTTGGAGTGGGAGTGTTACTTCTGATACCTTTTCCGTCTTTTGTATCTAATAAATTTTAATCACTTGCTAGTTCATTGAAAAATGACCTGGGAAAGCAAATGAAAGAAAGGTCATGGATATTTGAGCAGACAGTGGGAACAACTCCTGGGTGCTTCTACACTATCTGTTCTGGTAAAAGGGCACAATGACTCGGAATGAGATCATATGAATACTAAGACAGAAATTCAATACATCCCATATGAACACACTAACATGCTGTATTTGTAAGCATAAAACACGTTTTTTTTTGCTAAACGTGCATTGGTGCAACACCTGATAAAAGTTTTGTTTTGCCACAGCTTGTCTGATTAGCTCTGTTCCTGCTGAGGGAAAGAAACATGTCGTATCAGCTTATAAAGTGGTCAAGATTGTTTTCAGAACATAGCAGCTGGTTTGTTACTTGGTCTACCAGCTCTAACCAGATTAATCCAGGTCTGTCAGGTTTGTCACGGTCCCATCAGCTGATACTCAATTTTCTAAATCAACTTCAAGCAGTTAATGACCGGAAATGGCCAGCATGGTCCAGCTAAAAGCCATAAAACACCTACTAGGATACAACATATAATAACATTATAATTAAATGCTATCACATTATTAGTATACTTCAATATATACTTTTTTTGTAGTTGACCTAACCCGTCTTTCGGATGAGACATTAAACAGAGAAAAGCGCTACCTACATGTTACAAATTATAATCTTAATTTAAAAACAACCACAAATGTTTTGTGTACTGCAGGTGATTTATATTCTTTATAGAGTCTTATTTGTTCATATTTTATTAATATCATCTATAATCGAATTTTCTTTTTTTTTTATATATAAAATTTTAATTTATTTATTTGATTTAGAATTTATGATTAGCCTTTGGATTAAAAACAGTTCACTTCAGGATAGTGTTGACAAGGAAAGTTTGGTTGTTCATTTGTTTTGTTAATTTTTATTCTTATTTGGATTCTGTTCGGTGATTGTATTTATGTGTAAACATCCAATTACATTAGTAGCAGCCTACAAGTCTGTAGTAAATACTGTTAGGCCTACTACTAGTAATAATAATCATATTAATCATCATTTTTATTATTATTGTCAAATTGTTTAATCTGTTTTAGCAATTCTTTTCACGCACTTAAAAACATAGGTGTGTAGTTTTGTATATCTTGGCTTAAGCGCCGCCTACAGTTAAAGGTGCACTTATGGATTTTTGAAAAAATGCTTTTGACCACAGCATTGGACCAAATCACAAAACACACTTGTAGCCAATCAGCAGTAAGGGGGTGTGTCTTGCAATGATAGAAAGAAGAGAGCGCTCAAAAATGAATATTAGCAGATTGACTATAGAGAAAGAGAGATGGCAGATAAAAAAAGAGGAAAATATCAGAGAAACAAAACATTAAAAAGAAGGGTTACAATCAGGCAAGAGGTGGGACCTGTGTAAATATCGGAACAGCATTCCATCGGAGAAAACTGAAGGAGCTCGAGTGAAGGGCTCGAATCGGACGCCGAGGTTGCATTGATTCTTCATGATAGATGAGTAACATTGATTTTGCTTCGTTTCACACAACTTATACATGCTGGCTTTAGTTTCAATATGCTTGTATGTCTTTTTCGTTTTTGTTTCCGTGATCATTGTTGCTATGGTTGTGTACATAGGCCTACTTGTGGGGTGGATATTTCAAAATGGAGCAAGGTCATGTTGGGGTATGGCCATGTATTTTTTTTTTGTGTGTGTGTGTGTGTTTTGTGCTTTCTAAAAATCGCTAAATTGCTTAGTGCACCTTTAAGTTAGTGAAATGCACTGTTGTAAATATCCCTGTCGTAACTGACCCTTGGCCCTGTCCCAAAAGGCATCCTGAACCCTCACAGTCATCCTCTGAGTTCACACTTTCCTGACATCATGCCGCTTTTACTAAAAACGCCCCCATGGGTGGGGTAAACTGCTACCCGATGCTAACTTAAGGTAATTTTGAAATGTAAAGTCCAAATATATTTATACAGTATAAACAGACTAGTTAGAATATATTTGATGGAAAAACAAAGGCGTTTAACCCCACAGACGATGTTTGAAAAACAAATTAAGTCATTCTAACAATATAATTATATTTTTATTAAATACCACGCTCCCTATCTACAGTTATACTGTTCTCATATCATATCATATCTAACTGTGATGTTCTACAAAACCATTAAAACACTTTTTTTGTGTGTGAATTGAAATCCTTTTACATCGCTGTAGCCAATGTGGTCACCATGATTTTGCCAAGTAACACATATTCTTGGATCAACATCTTCTGATGATCCTGAATCAACATTATTGTCCAAAAATATAGGCTTAATGCAATCCTTACCTCTAAACCTAACCTGACCCATAATTTATTCCTAAAATCAGTGTGAAACTATAGCTGATTAGCAAGGGTGTAGAAGCACCTAACCCTGATTGTAAGCCTAAAACAGATATTTTCTGAAAAGTTATAGATCTGAATTCTGATTGGGTGATTGGAATGTTGATCCAGGAACATGTTGTACTTGGTGAAATCACGCTCTCCCAGCCAAAGTAGTCCATAGTTAAAATAAAAAAATACTTTATCTTGGGGTTATTTTGCGAAAAACAGTGGGTTTTCCATCATAATGGTTATATTTCAAGGCAAAAAACAATAACAAATCTCAGATGCTTTAAGCCTGCTTGTATCAGTGTTTAAGTCCTCAGTTGAGTGGTGTGTTAAGCACACGGTGATGTAATGCCCTGGGCGTCACTATATAGCTCTCGCGCTCGCTCGCTCTCTCTCTCTCTCACTTCAGCCGGATTCAAGCAGCATATGTAGACGTTTCGCCTTCTTGTTTGCTGTGAGACTGCCATATGTCTCGGACAGTGTTTGAAATCACCCCGTTTCCTCTGCAGCACCTGAACGAAACGGAGAGTAACTTTGCTTCTGCAAACACGCGGGTTATCTGTCTCTAGCCGTGTAAACTTGCGCTGTTTTGGGTTCAGCACCACTGAAGGCTGAACAGCTCTTCTGAAATTATTATACAGGAATTATACGCGTCCGCGAACTTCGACTATTTAAATACTCCAGACTTCGGAAAGCAGACACGGAGCTGAACTTGTGCAGTGATGGAGTGCTCGGCGCTGAGCAGGGAAGGAGCTGGTTTGGCCAAACCGCCCAAGCATCTCTGGAGGCAGCCCAGAACCCACATCCGAATCAAGCAGCGGAACCACTCCGACACCGAGCGGTACCTGTGCTGCAACCGAGGCACGGAGAAGCACCGCCCGAGTCTGAAAAAACCACGAATGTCCTGGCCGTCTTCTTTTAATAAACGGTAGGTATCGGTTCTTTTGAAATGCAATAGAGTAGAACTTCCTCATGTGAAAAGACAACTTCCCCCTGTGATAGTTGTTTGTATCTCAGTAACTGTGAGGATTTCAGTGAAACGTAGCCTACAGATATTCAAATATTCTTGTTTTGAAAGAGTGGTTTGGTTTCAAACATCCCACAGGCTGCTTAAATTGAATATTTTATGTGCGTTAATATGTCCTCTAAATTGAAATTATAATATCATTGTGGTTTGTAAAAGCTGTTTCAAAAATATAATGGAGGTATGTTTAAATTATTTAATAAAACAGGTCAGTCTACCAGGTAGCAGTTTAAAATTTCAGGTCGGGGCAAGTTGACACATTGATATCTAAGTTGCCACAAAAGTGTTGTATGGTATAATTTTATAAAAATGTGTTAACTTAATTTTTTTATGAACCAAAAATAGAAAAATTTAACCTATTTTTTTTATTATTATTATTCTGTTTGCACAAAAATGTTTTATGATTGTTTTAAATGTAGCTTAAAATCAATTAAGCATATGCATTACACCTACAGACACAGCTGTTTTTCTAAAGTCAATAATAATGTTAATAAACAGCTGGTTTTCATTTTCAACCTACCTGTGACAACATGCCCCCAGCAGTATTTCTCAATAACTTTTTCATTTACAAAGTAACAGTATTACATTTCTAGATTGTTTGTTTCGATATAGACACTGATTTTATAAAATAAACCCACCTTGAAAAATATTTACTGGAATATGAAGCAGGAAGGCCCCAGTCTTCCCTACGCAGCAAAGTGAAATCAGAAATGTTATATGTGTTCCTTTCACCTTTTATTATAGTGTTTCCTTCAGTCGACTCTTTCCTGCTCATTAAATATTGCTACCAATAGCAGTACATTTCATTGAAACCCTTTTGATTAAGCAACAGTTTCATCAGTCACCCACACAGTGCTTTCTTAAAATGAAAGCACAAGTTATGCACAACTTGAGATGTTGTATTAAAAATAGCTGACGGTAAGGCAGCGTATGGTCATTGCACGCCGATCGTTTGCCTTCGAGTTTTGAACAGCACTGAATCACAGAGAGTAAGAAGTAGGTGTACTAAAGTGACTCATAGCTGTGTTTTTACTTGCTCATTGAAGCTTTAACTTTATCTGGATATTAATAATATCAAGCTTTGAGTGTTCTGTGTCATTCATTTTCTTCACATTCTTCACATTACCATGTGGCTGTGCTTTTTTTTTGCACATCTCTTTGTCTTACCCAGAGACTCTGATTCTGCATATCCAGACTCATGTATCAGCCTTTTTATGCTTGTGATAATTCTCTTATAAATGGAAGTGTTTAGACTTAAGACTGATAATGCATCATGGGCTTTTAGGCTATTCCCTGGACACCAAAAAACAATGCCAATGGGGAGGTCCATTGAATTACCTATAGACTTTTAGTCTGATTTAGTTTTTGCTTAAAACAATGGGAAAAGAAAACATGCTTATATTAAATACAGAATATCTCAATAGAGATCGTTAAACTTCATCTTACCTGTGCATGTTTTCAGCTCATCAGTGCTTATTTTTTAATGCAAATAGAGTGTGTGCTCATGGTTGCCAGGTTGGAAAGAGGAAGTGAACCAATGGGACAAAAAAAAAAAAAAAAAAAAGTCGATTTGAGAAAAAAGCTTTGAGTGCTGGATTTGAATAAGCCTTGTAGAGGCTTGTTATCAATGCAAAGTAATGCAAATTCATATATTTTCAGGCTAAATAATCAGATGATTATGCGTAATAAATCAAGAGAAAACGAAATTGTGATCACAATTAAAATATGATTCATCGTGCAGCCCTAGTTATCGTCTATGGATTAAACAGGCCTCAAAAGTCTTTAATTTAGCTTTCTGTGGAATCTCTTGTTTGAGTAAGTTGAGTGGGCAAGGTTTATGTGAGTTTATCATTCTCCATCTGTTCTTCCATCGTTAGTTATCAACATTCATTAGGTCAAAGGTTCTGTAAATACTTGTCCACACTTTTTTTTGGCAGGAATTATATCAATAATTCAAACAAGGATAAATAAAATGAAGCAAGCAAACAGCAATTATGGGATCAAGAACACCAATCCTATATTTTAGTGTAAAGATCAGTAGATAAATATGTTAAAATAGATCAAAAGCTTTGGACGAGTTAAATTATACATTTAAAAAGTAACCATACTATTCTGCAAAATGAATGCATGAATACGCATGACTTAAGTTATTTCTAAATACTGATCTGTTTGCACTTTGGAGAATAGGAGGTTCATATGGTTGAAAATTCATGTACTGTACAAGGAAAGGTAAAATGTAATGAAAGTTTAATATCTTGAGTGATAAAATAAAAAGTATAACAGTAGTATAGTAGAACATAGAACAATATATATATATATATATTTTGCTTCCTGATAAGTTTAGAAAAGTTCATGCAAAAGTGGAAAGTATATTTTGTATCGATGATTTTTCACAACTACAAGTATCCAATAAATTCACCTTTATGTAGAATAAAAACACATTTTTAGGGCCCCTGTTATAAACAATATCTTATTGTGTACATTATGTGAGTGTGCATTTTTCAAGCAATTCTTTAAAAAGCTGAATATTATAGTGCATCCTTCAGAACAAGTAGTATTCAGGTTCCCCGTGTGCTGAATGGTGTGGCTCCATTTTTACCAGCTGATAGATTTCCTGCACCTCTTGTATCCGATGTATCACTCTCTTCAGCACAGATGTGTTGGATTATCTGGGGAAAGCACTGCTGTTCTCTAGACATCTGGGCAAACAGCAGTCATTTACACATTTAAATCACATTGTACTGGTGTCAGGGTGGCTATATTGCTGGCTTAAAATGAGTTGGAATTTAAAAATCCCACACAGAATTACTAGAGGCAACGATATTAATTAAAAAGGTGAACACCTATTAGTATGCAAAAACACCCATGAACCAAAATAATTTTGATAAACCGAATTTATTTGAAAGAATACAGCATAGTTTGCACTATTACATACATTTTAACTTGTAAACATTTAAAAGTAAAAATGTAACATTTTAAAGTGTATTCAACATTCTCTGTTATCCCTTTTCACCAAAATAGTGCTGATTCTCGTGCCAGTGTGTTGCTGAAAACAACGTGCCATGAAATGCTGTGACTGACTCCATAAACTGGCCAGAAACAAACAGTACTGACTCTGAGATTAGAGAACATATTTTAACATCAAAATAAATTCTATTTAGTATTATAAGGGATAAAATCAATTGATGTTTTGCAAGGTAAAAGGCATGTCCATCATGTGATGGAATCATTTTGCTGACTGACATCTCTTCCCAATATATTGCATTTTGTAAAATAATAAATAATAAATTTAAAGCACATTATGTGAAACATATGAAATGAAACGTATACACACCATTATTTAACTTAAAAAGTTCCCCAATTTGGCAGCGCTGGGAATCACTCTATCCTGAAGAGGATGCAAAACGCCTCACTCTGACTGAAACTCAACAGCTGGGTTGCTTTGAGTTTTTTAGAGAGAAGAAATGGATAAAAAATACTGACAAAAGAAAAATGTGAGAAAATTGCTTAATGAAATTAAAATATGCAAAAAAAATTGAAAAATAAAGTTTTAATAATAATTGTAGTAGTAGTAGTATATTAAGACCTATGTTCTACTGTGCAATAGAAAAAGTTTCTGTGGGTTTTTGATATGATGTCAGTTTTTCTCAAATTAAATGGGAAAATGCTCAATAAGTAACCCTCAGAGCAGCTCTGGAGATAAAGTTTGTGCTCATGACCTCATATAGTGAGACAACTAAAACTAATCAAACAATGCAGTTTTATGGATTCTGTAATTCTGTTCGTGTTTTCAGCAACACAGAAAGTGGCCTAATTATGGAAAATATTAACCCCAAACTGGGCCAAATCAATCAAGACTGTTTACCCAACAGTCTTAACTCAGCATTTACGTAAAAAAAAAAAAGTGCTGATTTTGGAAGCGATATGTTATTGATTTAAATGTGGATTTTTCTGGATCTGGAATCCAAGACCAAAGAACAGACTTCTTTCATTTCTCTAGTGGCCTGTCAAGCTCCATTTTTTAATATCTAATCATCATAAAATGAATCCAGCTCCTGACTGCTGCCTCCAGTAATCATTATTGTGTTATAATTGACTTATTACATTCTTTTTTCTTGGTGGCTTCATTTCTCTGTGACTGGCCATTTTTATCGCTAAAGGGCTGATGATACTTTAATTGCATTGTATGCAATTATATTAAGCCATGCTTAATTTCTATTCCACCTATATTCCTGTTAATGCTCAATGCACTGATGGCTTATTAATGAAGCACTGCTTTCAACAGTATTTTGTCCCCAAGTGCATGCAATATCCAAATCTGCATTATGACACTTGATAAAGAAATACAATCTCAATTCCGGTCAAAATATAAGACATTCATTTTGAGGAAAAATCCTTTCCAATTGGTGGTCAGTGCATGCTGAGGTTTTGCCCTCAGGGGCACAGTGTGTAATATAGGTCAGAGCAGAAAAAAATGATACCTCCTGTTCAGGATCAGACAGGGACATGCTTGATCACGCCGCTTCGGTGCACTGAATAACTCTATAAAGCCTGTTCTTCACCTTTTGACTTTAGTAAGAATATATCAGATAAGACATGCCTAACTGAGAGCTGTTTCTGAGCTGAGAGGATCTGAATGTTTCCTGCTCCGTCGAAAGAAGGCCACTTTGTTCCCTTAACTAAAGATTTTCAATGGGATCCTATTTTCTTTTATCATTTCTAAAGGAACATTCATTTCGGTGTGTAATCTTTACATACAGTGTTGGAATCACTGGAAATCACTGTCGTTTGTGACCTTAACTTAGCTGTACTGGCTGTGCTTTTTCTGAATGCTTAATTTTCTGTGCTCTGTTCAGCTCGAAGTGTAACTGCAGAAATGCACTTATCTGTCAGTGCCTGACCATCAGAAAGAGGGTCATTATCTGTCTGGCTGTGAGGACCCATAAGAACCGGACTGACTGTGTTCAGTGCGCCTTATCTCTGTCTCGCTGCAGAAAGTGAGAAGCTTTAGATTTCACAGTTTTCTGTGTGATATTTCTCAGACATCCCCCTGAGGTTTCTTCCTTTTTTCTCTCTCTCTATTTTTTGTGGTACTTGCTAGGACAAGCTTTTACTATTGTTTATTCTTAGGGCTATAAAATTATTATTTTTTTACAAATCAATTTGAGCACAATCCATGACTCTCATGACTATTTAATGGAATTACTTTTGATGCTGATTATTGAAAAATAATATGCTATGCATGTATGCACAACACCGCTACCATTCCAAAGTTTGGGGGTCTTTTAATGTTTTTGAAAGTCTCTTATGCTCAGCTTTATTTGATTTTAAATTCAGTAATATATATATATAATATTAGTTTGAATATATATAAGAATTTAATTTATTCCTGTGATTTAAAATGTCTTTAATGTCTTTGATGAAAATGTACTATTTATATATTAATACTTTTATTCAGCAAGGATGCATTAACTTGACCAAAAGTGAAAGTAAAGAGATTTATAATGTTACAAAAAAAATTATGTTTCAAATAAATGCTGGTCTTTTGAACTTTCTGTTCAGCAAAAAATCCCTAAAATAATTGTCATTGTTTCCATAAAGATATTAAACTCAAAACTGTTTTCAACATTGATAATAATAAGAACCATTATTAATAACCGATAATCATAAGAATAATAAGAATGATTTCTGAAAGATCATGTGACATTGAAGACTGAAGTAATGATGCAGCTTTTTTTTTCTTAGCTTTTTTTTTTCTTTGCATCATAGAAATAAATTATAAACTTTACAGTTTACATTTTTTATGTTTTTACATTTTTAAATATATTAAAAAAATACAGTCACTTTCAATTTGAATACTTTAAACACTTTAATATATATGTATATATGTAATATATATGTATATATATATATATATATATATATATATATATATATATGCACACTTGCAATCACACCACATCCTACGAAACCATGAAACTTTAAGCAGCAGAACATTTTCTCGTGTCTCATAAATATTCTATATCCATTCTTGATGTTCAGACAGTGCTTTCCACTTCTCCATGAGCTCAGCTTTGCCCTTTTATTTCTAGGAATCATGGAGGGGAAGGAACATTTAGATTTATTTGGAGTCGTAAGCCGTGTAAAATCACACACCGCATGTCATGCATCGGGCCTGATTTAATAGAACAGCCTGGTCTTAAATTGAACTGTGATTTACATGAGTGGAATATGATTGCTGGATTTTGTCAAGAGGGCAGATAATGGCATTGGGTGAGATCCATAACACTCCAATACAAATTACAGTCATTTCAGTTGTTTCAAGGGTGTTCTAATTGATAACAGATGCTTCTGCAGAGCGTTCGCCTTCCGGCTCTGGAACCCAAACACGGCTTTGGTCTCCGATCCCCCTCTGCCCACCACATGGTGCTTCATCTGTGAAATTAAACTCATTTCTCATTTGGGGGAGTTGGAGGGGTTAGGATGGGGAGCTGTTGCCAGACACCTCTCTCCACAGGCCACGAGGAAAATAATGGCCAACTCATGTCACGACTGAATATCCGAGCAACATCTGCTCGCCTAGGTTCACCTGACCCGACAGCAGCGCAACCGAATCATCGTTATTAGATCATTAATACTGTCCGTATTATTCCTTCCTCTCGTTGCAGACTCTCACTAGCAATCTCTCTCCCGTCTGTGTCCAGCTGTCCATGTCATTTTTTCTCCCTGAGGATTTCTTCAAAGCTTTGATGTTCGTCTCCGCTCCGTCTTTTCGAAGCATGTCATACATTACCAGTGAAAAGATTGGAATAATTACAGATTTGTAATATTCTCTCATGATCACCAAAGCTGCATTTATTTGTTCAAAAATACAGTAAAACCTATAATATTATTACACTTTAATAGAATTGTTGTGTATTTTAAAATATTTCGAAAAGTTTTTTTTTTTCTGTGATGCAAAGCTGTATTTTCAGCATCATTACTGCAGTCTTTAGTGTCACATGATCTTCAGAAATCATTCTAATATGGTGAATTGCTGCTCAAGACACATTTCTTATTATTATCAATGTTTAAAACATGTCATGCTCCTTAATGATAATGATAGGACATTTTAAAATTATCAAATGTAACAATAAAGGCATTTCTATCATGACAACTATCAGAAGATTTTAGCATGGTAATGGATTTGATAATGTTAATGTATTGGCGAAATAGATCTGCTACGCTGCTGCTGCTGTTGGTTATTGCTCTTGTTGTAAATTATATTTAAATATGCTATTGCCAATGCATACAGAGATACGGTGCTGTGAGTTTTTAAGACATGCTGCTGCTGCACAAATAGCATATAAAATAACCCTTACAGATCTGTGGAGCTGGAGAAGGTGAAGGGTTTCAGAGAAACTCTCAAAGCATGCTTCAAAATGCTCAAGTGGATGCTAACCAGCCTTTTAAATGTAAAGCAGCAAGCTCATTGGCTGTGTATGCAACATGAACCAATCAGCTTGTGCCAAGAGTTTCAAGAAAGAACCAGTCATTTATAATGCAAAATAAAATTCATTTTCTAAAAAATGCTGTTCTTTTGTACTTTCTGATTATCAGTCAATCCTAAAAGATAAAATGCATCTTAATTTCCTCATAAAAATGAAGCATCAAAAACTGTATGCATCACTAATAATAAGAAAAACCATTATTATATAACACCACTGATCATATTATCAGCATATTACAGTAATGATTGGAATAATGCTACTGAAAATGCAGTTTTGCATCACAGGAATACATCCAAATTAAAATACATAAAAAAATAAAACAGTTAATTTAATTTGCAATATTTCACAATATTAAAATTTTTGCATGGTGAGCGTAAAAGACTTTTTAATTACATTTAAAATTACATTTTTTATATTTCTGTTTTTTAAGGTTGTCTCGTTGTAATAATTTGGTGAATGAACTGTTATTTTTTTGTTTCGTCTCAAACGCTTGGCGCCACAGACCCCATAATGCCTCAATGCTCACTCTGAACACAGCGGTGATGTTTGCTAATGCAGCGTGTGCTCTTGAAGGTTTCGATGGTGTTGTGAGTTTAAGCACAGACTTTGTTTGCCTTAATAATGATTAATGCTCCGGCTTGGGTAAAAGCTGCTGCTGCCGGAGTTTGTGTTTGTTAAGTAACTCATCATGCCAGATGCCAAACAGACACTTTATCACTTATTTCTGGTGTTTGATAAGGCAAGCAGTGCCATTACTATTGTTCATGTGTAGGTTTATTGATTTAAACAAACTTCTTAAACAGCTTTAGTGCATAACTTGTGGTTGATTGTCCTATAAATTTAAATAAAAATAAAAAAATCAATTGGTAAATGAATGAATGAATGAATGAATGCATGAATGAATGAATATTGACAAGGGGCTCAAATTATGACTTGGTCAATTTCACAAAACCTATCTATGTTCAGATCATATTTCACTAAAAACAATCAGGTAAATAAACAACTAAAATATTAAATTTGAAAATATATAAAATTAAATATATGATAATTAAGTATTCCCATTCAATTTAATTTTATAATGTGCATTTTTATTAGCTTTTGCTTTTTAAAATATTTCTATGTGGCTTTCATTTTTTTGCTTTTTCTTCAAATTTTGAAATTCTTCAACTTAACATTTTTCAGTTAGTTATTTTTTTCTAGTACTTCTATTATTATTATTATTGTTGTTGTTGTTGTTGTTATTGTTGTTGGTATTATTATTTATTTGTTATTATTATTATTATTTATTTGTAATTATTATTATTATTTAATTTAAGACATGCTTTTTTGAGGCATAAATAACGTCACAAATACCAGTATTTTGAAAAGCATAAATGTTAGTAAATCACATTGCATGATTCATCTGAATAATTTACTCCCATAAATGTAGCATTTGAAAGGGAACCTCCTACAAATGCATATTCAGTAAGGTCAGAAAATAACTGTCCCCACCTTTTCAGGGCTAACTCTTCACTGCACGTCTTTAGTCAAACCTGACAAGACTGTTTTAATGCCAAAAGACCGTTGAGCTGGTGCAAGCTGGTAGTAAATCTGGCCCCAAGTGTACAGAAAATGCACTCTTCCTGGTCCTTCAGGCCACATACAGAACTCAATTAATCAACCTCCAACATGTGAAACATAATTGCCATATGGTCTGAAGAGTGTGTCCAGGTGTGAATATAATGTGCATACAGAATCTGATCTTTCAACAACACTTACATACAATTATACAACTGACAACTGATTTTTCCGATTTACAGTACACATGGTTGATCAGAAACCGGTTTCAGGATCACTGATAACAGCAGATGAATCTGCAGTCTTTGCATTAGCAGCTCAGATCAAATACATTTCCTCGTGCATTTTCAGGTGCGCAAAACTCGTAACTGCAATCAATTTTAATTTGTTTCTTTTAAGGAAATGAACATAGCAGTAATCTACAAAACAGAAAATAAAACCAGATGTGTGTTTCTCAGTATCCGCAGGCATCTGCTCCCAGAGATGTCAGGAGAGAGACAGGTTTTAGGTTAACAATACAGAGAGACTGGTTTTTATCTTTTTTTCCTGTCCCAATTATAGAATACGATCATGTTGTCTGTCTAATGAGTGCTCTTCCTATGTTTCAGTCCAGTCTGCCATATGCTGTGTGGATCTCAGGCAGCATTCTTCTCATTTAAACACACATATGGCTCGCTCTCCTCTTTTTTAACAGAGCTCAGGTGTCTACATAATGCTACACCTGCTGTGAAAGTGATTATTTTCCAAATCAGTGCCATCAAGAATTGTTACTCATCCTACCTGTCGAGTGACTGCGTCTTCCAAGGAAAAATCATTTCCAAATGAAAGGTCACCCAAAAATGAAAACTGAATTATGTACTCACTTTCAAACATGTATGCTGTTTTTCTTTATAAAACAAAAGGAGAAATTATGTTCAGCAAAATTCTATGCAGCTGTTTTCCATTCAAGGTCAGTTTTATTATTAATTATAAAAAAAACTATGTTCTAAAACCATCCATATGATACTGTAACTTTCATGGTGGATAGGTATTAAAGGGATAGATGACCCTAAAAGGAAGATTTGATGTTTATCTGCTTAGGCATCCAATATGTTTTAACTCAAACCGTCACAGTCTGTCAGTCATATAATGGAAGTGGATGAGAATCATTGCTTTAAAGTAGTCAAAAAAAAAAACATACACAAACAAAACCAAATTAAACCCTGTGGCTTGTGACGATGCATTGATGTGTATAGACACAAAACGATCGGACTGTGCAAGAAACTGAACAGTTTATCGCTTTTTACCTCTGATATTTACTGCAACGTCTGAACTGTCCTGAGTGCATTTGCACTCCTTCTTTTTCTTCTTGCTTTACGTCGGATCACAGACTTATAAGTGCAATACCGCCACCTATCTCTCAAATGGACCGTTGACACTCTATCTACAATCTCAGTTAGGAGTGTCAATGGGCCACTTGAGAGATAGGTGGCGGTAATGCAGGTAATTTATCCATATTAAGTAAAAATGTCCAGAGTTTACCAACGTAATCTGGATAGGATATTGTTTGTCGCCAAACCCTATTTCACATTAAGTTAAAATTACATTTCCAGTGTTACTAATGACCTTTTTAGTTTAGTTTTTTTGTTGTTGTTGTTGTTGTTTTATCAAATTTCAGACATCAATTACTTCATGTTTACTAGCTAGTGTTTTTCGTCCATTCTGCCCTCTGCCTTAAAAGGCTAAGAGTATCCCAGAGTCTCCTCTTTTTTACTTTAATAAAGTACTTCCAATAGATACATTACTTTTTCCATTTTAACTCGTAATCTGTAACCTCTTACATTCCCAACGCTGGTTAATAGTAACTTTAACAGCGAGAATTGGTCCCCAAATTAAAGTGTGACTGATAATCCTTACATTTTAGCCTAATAAATGATTATGTATGTGATATTTGCTATGCCATGCCATTCAAAACAACAAAGCCTCTTTTTTCTGTGCTCTGTCACAAATTTGGCAAACACTTCTATTTTGGCATAACTTACCCTATAATCAGTCTCTGTGCTGTCATTATTTCCCCAAATCACAAGAGGGCAGTGTTTTTAAATATAATTTCGCATAATACACTGGCACTAGGGAGTAAATTGAATGAATTCTTCATTAGAGTTTGGCAGATTAATGTTGGCCAAAAATGATTAACAGTAAAGATGTGATGTAGGAATGGTAATGCAAGGAGTCACGTGACACTCATCAACAAGGCTGGAGATGTGGCTTTTCTTCTCATATCTGACTACTAATGCTGTTGAAAGCTTTTACAGCATTTGCTTGGTTGGGGTCATCAGTAACACTTTGGGACAAAATCCAGATCTATCCGAAGGGGGATGGGAGAAACGCTGTGTCTCACGATGATAGCAGATGGCTTGACGGTACGAAACAAATGGTCCAGCCGGACTTCTCCACGACAGAAGCGATGTACACCTGTTCACCAAAGCACAAATCATCAGCTACTCTTTCCCGAGTGAGACGAGGCAAGCGTGTCTGTGCATGTGTTTATTGTTAGACTGTCTGAGCCGAATGCTGGGCAAAAAGAGTGTGTTTCTACAGTGATGGGTGGGGTATGATGGGAAAAGTCCTTTGTTTCATCCTTCCAAGAACTCAGGAGGCTTGTCTGTGACCTAAAGCAGGATTGCAAACCAGAATTTTACATTTTCTGAACCATACGTTACTGCCACAACATGAGGTGTTGTGTGTGGTTGCTAGGGGCGTGGCTACATGGTTGTTAAGTTTTTGTTTAAAAGAGATTTCCCTCAAAGTTTATAGATATGGCACTGGCCCTTCCTTCAGATTTAAGGCACAAATATTGGAAATGAAATTGATCCAAATTACATATGTAAAGAAAGGGCAATGTAAGTTACCAGTGTTGGGGGTAAGTCATTACAAGTAACATGACTAACGTATATCAGATTACTAGAAGCTAGTAAAGTAATGCAATAAGTAATGTTTTTTTTTTCTTCACTTTTATTCACTGACACCTCTCCTGTCCCCATGTTGAGAGAAATTGGGAGAGAGGTGCAAAGGCTCAGCCGGAGGCTTATTAATTTAACTTTTGATGTTAAATTCAGTTGCTAAAAATATAACTTTTTTTTTTTTTTTTTTTTGTTATTCAAAAAACAAATAAGAAAGTCCAGCCCAGGTGACAAAAAGTAACACAAAAGTAACATAATGCATTTCTTTCCTTCCATAAATAGTAACGCAATTAGTTACTTTTTCATGGAGAAATGCAATATTGTAATGCATTACTTTTAAAAGTATTTTTTGTACTTATTTGATTTTCTATTCAATGGCAGTATTTTCAAAGGTCAGTGTCAGCAATACTGAAACTTCAAAACTTTTAGATTAGTTAAATGGGTCATTTGATGCCCACTTAAAGAGATAGTTCCTTAAAATATAATAAAGATTACTGGAGTACTTTTTACAAGAACAAATCGTTTCAGTGTTTCTACTTCCAAATTCCATGTTTAATTCCATGTGTATTTTTTGTGAAATTTCCTAAATTTCCTGTGACCAGCTCTCCCATAATGCACTGCAATGTAAACAATCATAGCACATAACGTTAATCACTTGCTTATCATAATATATGATCATAATATGATCATTATAAAAGTATTAAAAGTATAAAAGAATTGATATGCTTATTAAACATATTTAACAATGAGAACATTCTGTATTTTTAGATATTGTGCAAAATGTAAGAATAATGTTAAAATTTACTATTTTACAAGAACATATCATTCAAGCTTTTTTCTACTTCAAAATATCAAATTTAATTCAATGTGTTATTTGCCATTTCTTTGTACTTGTTTGTTAAATTTACTAGCAATTTCTATGTGAAAATTGTTTAACTAACTGATTTAAATCGCTGATGCTATTTTGTCTAAATAAAAAAGATTTTAAATGCATGATTTGCTAAAGTTTACAATAAACAATGTTAACTGAGTAACAACTGTCATCAAACACTGCAGTTCTAATTATTTAAAGGCGTTGTATTATTTTTATATTATATTATTTTAAAATTATTATTAATATTAATAATTTAATATAATATAATCATTAAATTAATATAAACATTAAATCTAATATAAGCATTAGATGAGTGTGTACATTTGAATATTCAGGATTGGCAGATATATATCCAAAATCAACCAATATCTGTAAATAATAATAATAAATGCTAAAATCATTCAATAACTAATAGTAATCCAGAGTTTCCTGAAACGTTCTCATTCAGTGCTAACTATCATATTTAGCATCTTAACATCTTCTAACATCTTTAATTAACACTTTATTCACCAGAGACTCGGCCGTCTCTGTTGCAGGTATGATATTTGTGTATGCTGATGGTTTGTTTTGATATGCATCATCCACCTCTGCAGATCACGAGGACTCCTCCAGACTAAAGAGTCAGCTGTTTTCCGTGGGTTAACCAGGGTTTAAATGATAAAATGCCAGAAGAGAAGTTTTGAAGAGAGCAGCTGCATGGAGGCTTTTGAAAGGAGGCTTTTGTTGGTTTCAGGTTTAGATCTTCTCTGCCCCCAGGTGCTGTGTCTCGCACCCTGTTACTCCTGAGCAGAGCGCTTCTCTGAGACTCTTTTTTTTTTTTGAAAGACAACACACCAGTCTCTTTCTTCTTGCATTTGTTTGTTCTATTTCCTTCTTTGTGTTTTTCTTTCACTGGGATCCATATGTGAGACCTCCACTGAAAAAGATTTCTGATTATTTCATCAAGCAGAACTTGCATGGAAAGAGTCACACGCAGTAAAACAACAGTTAGAGTGAGTGAGCTACGCGAATGTTAGTGTCTCTGACTTTCATGTAAACATTTCCGTTGCCCCAATCCGCTGAAACAGAGTGCACAAATTCTTTCTGGATTCTGACGTCAAGCTATTTTCCACTTAAAGGTCATTACCAGCTGAAGAAAATGTACTTTCAAATTGTGAATGGCGGTTAAAATAGAGACGTGCATTTCCATGCAACTCCTCTTTCTTTGCTTGCATTTTTTTTATATATGCTGTTCATTCTTACCACCATTTAGAGGAATTTAAAATAGTTTTTTAGGTTCCCGGAAGCCAGGTAATTAGCTGATATCAGGATTGAATGAGACTGGTTCACTGAACTAGTTTGAATGTGTTCATGCCGACAATCCAAGAGCCTAAAGGCTCCAGTATCTTCACCGTATGGTTCACCATATGAAATGCAGGTCAAAGATATCTTATAGCCTCATTTCAAACCATTCAAAACAATCTGTACATTCCTGTCTCTGTGAGAGAGAGGAAATCTAAACTTCCAGATCAGAGAAGAAGGCAGATGTAGGCCAGACGGTTAGATGGCTCTGGTCCAGGCGGTGGAGTCATGTTCCTACAGGAATCATTCCATGCTTGATGATACATAACTGTGGTGATAACAAAACTGATTTCCAGATCAGAAATAGTAAGTAACTGATGAGAAGTGGAGCCAAACCAAATAAAGTAGTGTTCTAACCACTCAATGCACAGTTAGTTTGATTATTGTTCTATATTATTTATATTAATGGAAAGTGAAATTGTGAAGTGGCATGAGTGAAATGCGCTGTACAAATAAACTTGAGTTCATTACCTTGCCTAATGAATGCAAACTGTGTTCAATTCAAATGTAAGGAGAGATGAAGACTTTAAAACACAAGGCATTTCGGATGTCTACAAACACATTGCACATCCAGTAAAATTTGCTAATGTATACTTATATAGCCAGAAACGATACGATGATATTTCTTTTGTAGACAAAGCTTTGTGCTTAACTCAGACACAAGAATGAAACTGAAATTCAGACCAGAGTGCATCAGATACAATGCCCCCCAAAAATATAATCACTAATTGAATGCATTTCCGAGCTGTAGTTCTGATCAGACAAATATTTTTCTGAGTGGACACAACTCCAGGCTCACCAGGCTCACATTGTGCCAAAATAAAAGGCATAGTTCACCCAAAAATGAATATTACTCCATGATTAACTCACCCTCAAGCAATCCTAGGTCTATATGACTTTATTCTTTCTGACAAATACAATCAGAGTTATATTAAAAATGTCCTTGCTCTTTCAAGCTTTATAATGGCAGGGAACGGCTGTTGAAATTTAATAGTCCAATAAAGTGTGTCCATCCATCATAAAAAGTGGTCCACACAGCTCTGGGGAGTTAATAAAGGCCTCCTAAAGCGATTGATGCATTTTTGTAAGAAAAATATCTATATCCAGTCACGAATTAGAAGTACAAAATGAGGACTTGTAAAGAAAAATGTCAGAGGATTCGATATAAGGCCAAGAGGAAAATGGTTTTCCTTTGCTTTAAACAATACTTGGTTCTTGCAAGACCAGCATATTCTCACTGGACCTTAAATTTGCTTAAATATATGTGTAATCTGCTGGAACGTCACTCTTTCATGTATGCACATACAATAGTAAGCGTAAATTAGAGATTACACTTTATTAAGTTTTAAATAGGGATATTTTTCTTACAAAAACATTAATTCTTTCTGTGGCAATTATTAACCCCCTGGAGCCACATGGAGCACTGTTTTTATAATGGATGGATGCACTTTATTGGACTACTGAATATCAACACCCATTCACTGCCATTATAACATTTGGAAGAGCCAGGATTTTTTCATCTGAAATGAGAAATTCATATACACCTTGAGGGTGAGAAAAAAGTTTTTTTGTTTTTTTTTCGGAAGAACCGTCTCTTTAAAGCTGCGGTAGGTCACTTTTGACGCTCTAGCGGTTAATAACAGAACTGCTTGCGTCTTGCGGAAGAACATTGTAGCCGGATCTACTTCTCTCTGTTTATGTCTATGAAGAATCACAAAGGTACTGGGTTACTCCGCCGCGGTGCCCCCGAAGCAATCTAAAATAGTCCGAATATAAACACTTATTATAGGTGTACCCTAGTGATTCAGGACAAGCTAAAAACACAGTTTGGAAAATGGATTCATGGTGTACTCGCTTATTATATACATTTTTTTACATTTTGAACACGAACAAAGTTACGGACCGCAGCTCTGATTGGTTGATTTCTTACCGGGAGCGGATGTATTTCTGCAAATGGCAATAGGACACTGGGAGGAGCCAGAGGAGCTTGATTTTTTCACAGATTATCTGTCTCATATTCTACTGTCAGGACATAATGACAGGTTTCACAAATACATTTTTACAAAAGTTACCTACTTCAGCTTTAAGTTCTGTTTGGGCATTTTGACACAGTGATGAATACATTTCAGATTGGACATAAGTTCTATAGGTAAAGTTTAGATGGAAGTCATTCTCTTGCACAATGGAAGAAATAAGTGTGCGATGAAAATCAAGTATGCAGATAATAACATATGCATGTCAGAACAGCACCCGCTGTGAGAGTATGTGTGTGTGTGTGTGTGTGTGTGTGTTCACGTCGCACTCTAATGGTGTTGGCAGGCCAACAGGAGCCACCCATGGCAGACTATTCACAACACACATGTATATGAAACGCTGCAGCGTGTGACCGCACACCACCCTCCAGGCTCAGTGTGCTGTACCTCCCCCTCTCTCTTTCTTTTCTCTTCTCTCGCTTCTTCCCGCCTATCCAACATTACCCACTAATATGGAAACTTAGTGGGACCTTGAACCTCTAAAATGCATCCCTAGGGAGTCCAGAAATAAGTTTACAGGCTTGGTGTGGCACTGTTTCCTTTTCTTTTTACTGCTCACAAGAGAGAGACACAACAGATTTGTGCGTTTTGTAACTAAAATGATGAAAGCCAGCTTTAGGAAGTAGATGGAGTTTCGGATGATACTTATCTGACATGTTGAAGAGGAAACATCATCTGTGGAGGATGGACTACACGAGATAACCTTCACGTTCTTCTTCAGCAGACCCTAAGAATGAAGTCCTAGAAATGTAGCCGAGACGTCTTGGACTAAGGTGTCAGACGTTCGCTCGGGCTCCTGAGGTCTTCGCCTGTCTGCTCACTTGGTTGAATTTCAGAACAGACTGAAAAGCCGAGGATGTTTCTTTTTGCAAAGCGCTGGTAAAAGACTTAAAGTTGCTTTTTGAAATGACGCACAAGGATTCTCGAATCCACAGGAGGAATTCACTCTTTAATTGTGGCTCAACTCGGAGACGACACTCATGCATTGGGTATGTTTGGTCCTCTACTGTGCATTATGACAGAAAACATTGGTTATTTTGATTCTTTAAGTAACTATACATACAAGTACGTAACTTTGCAACTATACAGTATTAGTATTAGTATACTGTTAGTGTTAACAGAATAAGTTGACATACTTGCAACGTTACTTATAGTATAGTCAGCAGAATGTCTGTTGAGGGAGCATCAAAATAAAGCATTAAGCAGACAATAGCTGAAAGTTACTTATAGTCTAATGTCAACATGCATTATCAACATGCATTATCATTTTTACTAGTACACATAAAGTTATGTAATGTTATTTTGATTGCTAAACTCAGATCAGGCAGGTCAACCACAGTGTGAACGAAATAACTAAGTCGTCTGTCGCTGCAGGGCTGATAAAACTGAGTTCTTCCGTTTCGTGCAGTTCAGATTTATTACTTTGGCACTCTTCACAGGAGATGGACAGTCTCAGCAGCAGCTCAAGCAGCTGTAAAGACTTTCTGCTTTGGATGTCTCATGTTCAGATCAAACATTTGCTCCCCTTCGAGTTCTTCCAAACCTGTATGAGTTTCTGCTGAACACAAAAGAAGATATTCAGTGTCTGTTTCCCGATTGACCTCCATAGTATCTTATTTTTTTCCATACTATGGTACCCAGTGTGGACCAGCAGCTATTTGGTTACCAACGTTTTTCAAAACATATATACTGTTTTAATGTTCAATTGAAAAATCATGCAGGTTTGGAACCACTTGAGGATGAATCAATTATGAAAGAATCTTAATTTTTGAGTTCTCTCTTTAAGCTAATAAAAACAGATAAAATGATATTATTAATAAATGATTATTATTATTATGTATTATGCTTTTTGTATAATTACGGTAATAATTTTTTTGTGTATTACTACAAAATGACTACCTTTTTAAAAATATTATATATATATATATATATATATTTAATAAAAGAGACATTTGAGTTTTACTCAGTTGACTTGGTTCTTGAGCTCTATGTACAATATAACATGACAGTGAACATCAATTTTATCAAAAAATATTTCTGAAAAGGCTATATGATTACTTTTTTTGCTGGTTATATCCAACACTGGTTAAAACATGTCACCTGATGTTATTTGCATGTATTTGAGTAATGTATACCTTGATAATTGTTTATGCCTGGCTTGGCGTTGGTGATGATGTAAGAACAATTGCATCTCGCTCTGGAGTCGAGTCTGTTGTGCAGTGCAATGCAAATACAATGCAAATTTGGGCTGGGTGTTCCATGTGGGATAGACACATGTAAACAAAAACATTGTTATTAGCTACTTACTGTAAATATTCTTTGTTGTAGTCTTTATTGATGACATTAACAATCACTAGCCCAGACTATTTACATCTGTAATGCACTGAGTGCTTTAGAAAAGCTGTGTAATAGGAGTCAGTATCATGTGACTTTGGCCATTTAAACTACAGCCGAGCTATTTTTAGGGTCAGTGTGATTCTAAACTCCTCTGTGAACTTCAATTTTTTCCAGATGTGCAGACGTCACCGTGCACGTGAACTCAGCCTGTTTTTGAGGACACCATGTTTTAATAATGCTGTTGGAATGGTGCTGGTTTAATGAATATTGGAAATATTTTTTTTTATTATTATTATTATAATGGGGGTTTTCACTCTGTCAGTGAGCTCACGCTTCAGCTGAAAAGATTTGATTATAAACGGTGCACTCTTTGCTTGGATCTTTATATAACCTGTCCATAATTTGAATACAAGTTTTATGTTTCATGCTGCTATGTGCACATTGGAGTTTGAGGAGTGCAAGTCATGTTAAAATTCAAGAGTGAATCTAAAATTGTGATTCAAGTTTATTTGTATAGCGCTTTTTACAAAACAAATCGTTACAAAGCAACTTTACAGAAAATTATGTTTCTACAATATTTAAGAGTAGCTAGTAGTTTGTGCACATTTGACAGGATTTTAGAAAAAATAAAAATAATAATAATAATACAAGACGTAGTCAGCTAGACGATGAACTATCAATATTATTAATTAAGTTATTATATGATTCAGTCACACATTTAGCAATAATTGTTAGTTCTGTTTGTTGATTCAGGGTTAGCATCATCTGAGGTCCTCTGAGGGTCAGCATCATCTCTTCTCAGGTGTTCTGATGTAAATCCCGTGGCGAAACATAGAAACAAAATACAGACATCATTAGCATAGCTGCTGATCCAACAAGGTAAAATTAGTTTAACCCAAGTTAATGAATAAAAAAGCACCTTTGATCAGATGCAACTACACTCACAATTTAAGAGATACATTATTCGAATGCTTGGCGAAAGAGATGTGTTTTTAATCTAGATTTAAACAGAGAGAGGGTGTCTGAACCTGAGTTTGGGAGCCAAATGTGAGAAAGCTCTACCTCCTTTAGTGGACTTTGCTATCCTAGGAACGACCAAAAGTCCAGCGTTTTGTGACCTTAGGGTGCGTGATGGGTTGTAACGTGGTAGAAGGCTAGTTAGGTACGCTGGAGCTAAACCATTTAGGGCCTTATAGGTAAGTAATGATAATTTGTAACTGATATGGAACTTAATAGGTAGCCAGTGCAGAGACTGTAAAATTGGGGTAATATGATCATATTTTCTTGACCTCGTAAGGACTCTCGCTGCTGCATTTTGGACGACCTGTAGCTTGTTTATTGACGAAGCAGGACAACCACCTAGAAGTGCATTACAATAGTCCAGTCTAGAGGTCATGAATGCATGAACTAGCTTTTCTGCATCAGAAACAGATAACATGTTTCGTAGCTTGGCAATGTTTCTAAGATGGAAGAATGCAGTTTTTGTAACATTGGAAATATGATTTTCAAAAGACAAATTGCTGTCTAATATAACACCCAGATTTCTGACTGTAGAGGAAGTAACAGTACATCCGTCTAGTTGCAGATTGTAATCTACAAGAGTCTGTGTAGTGTTTTTTGGTCCAATAATTAATATCTCTGTCTTATCCGAATTTAATTGGAGAAAATTATTTGTCATCCAATCTTTTACATTTTTAACACACTCTGTTAGCTTAGATAATTGGGAAGTTTCTAAGCTAACAGAGTGTGTTAAAAATGTAAAAGATTGGATGACAAATAATTTTCTCCATAGCAAAAGAAAAATACAGCGTGTGCAGAATTACAAGGCAAGTTGATATTCTGGTCATTTTTATTTCAAGCACATTTGAACAATTCCAAACCACATCAATCGTAATAACTATTATTGATTTAGTATTTAATAATTTATAAGTGATATATTATTGTCCATGAAGGCTGGAAGTGAAAATCAGTTTTTCCTTTACAGATAAAATGAGCCAAAAAAGAAATTTTAGTATTTACTAAAAATTATTATATGCCCGTGAGAAGAATGCATTGCTAATGCAATAATAGAATTTTCAAAGTAAAGAAATAACCAAGCTCACAGCAAAATGCTCACTGGGTCAGAACGGTCAGAAGAAAAGGCAAATTATGAATTAAGGTGAAAAATGAGGTGAGAATCCATCAGGAAGCATTAACTCTCCAACACAATCATTTTCCAGGACTACTTCCTTCCTATAGTCTCCAGAAGATCAAGTGTCAGGTTTTTAGAGACTTTGCTTGGGTAAAAAAATCAAAAACAAAAATGACCCTCACTTAATAAGAATAAGTTTTGTGAAATGCATGAAGACTTTATGGACAGATAAGTTTTGAGTGACTCTTGAAGGACCAGCATCACATCCTCTTGTAGCACTCCATCAAGAATTTATCTTCCAGAATCTAGCAGTGAGTTTTAGGACCTCTTTTTAGTCAATCTCTGCAAGACAGACTTTATGGACTAAAAATGAGTTCCAAAAACCTAAAACTGAGCTCCTAATATGAGTTTTTCACATCCAGCTTTTTCTGATAAGTTCTGGAACAACAATGCTTTGCAGTTGTTTTAATGTATTTTATCCAGCTGGTCTATTATTTGAGTGAACTAAAAAAATGGGTTTCTCAGTCAGTGAGTTCCTTCCTGTGGGTGGTTCTTGGCCAAAATCGGCTGCAAAAGTGGGCCAGACTTTATACTGCAGTCAGAGGTCTGGCCATGTGAGACTCGTGTTTGAGGAAAACTGTTTTGGTTCTATTTGTGGCGCAGGAATTTGCATACTGAACCAAAAATATTTAATAAGAGTATAGAAAGGCAACTGTATGTTGCTTTGGATGTAAGTGATAAGTGTCAAATGATGTGAAGGTGCTAAGATTAACTTACTGTAAAGATAAACTTGGTGTCACTTTGCTAACTTCAACACCGACTGTGTCTGAATCCTTGGTGCCTCACTGGCTAGTCAGTCACTAACTGTGTTTTGTTGATGATGGAATTTGTTAGGGAAATGGGTTGAGTTGCAAAAAAAAAAAAAATTTGTTGAGTTGCAAAAAAATGTTTAGGGACAATGCTTATTTCTAAGGATGTGATGATTCACTCAGCTCATGATGCGATATGATTCATGGTACTGATTTCACGAAACTATTTTCTCAATCATTTTCTCAAGGTGTCCTTTTATTATTTCTAAAACAAAATCCTGCAGAATATCTCGATAGAGATCGCTTAACTCAACGTTTATTAGTGTTTTCAGCTCACCAGTGCTTTTTCTATATAGAGTGTGCATGTGGATGGTTGCCAGGTTGGGAAGATTAAGTAAATCAATGGATAGAAAATGTATTAAATTATTAAAAAAAGGTTTGAATGCTGGAAATCTGGCAACTGCAACCATGAAAGCTTGTGGAGGCTTGTTAACAAAGCAAGATAACGCAAATGCCCCATTAAAAAGAAATATTTAAATGGTAAATAACCATAAAAATAATAAAAATGAGAGCAGAGGAAATTGTAATACTGAATTGAAATACAGCCTATTTGAATACTATAGACTTCCTTTCAGTGGCTAGTTATGCCAAAAAAGCAGGTGTGTGATTTCTGAGGATACTTCGGTATTGGTCATGAAGTAGGGTTATTTAATGAACGACTGCAGAATGTTTTTCTTTTCATCCTGATTTATTGTCTAACATGCCAGTGAAGATTTCATTCCTCGTAAAGCGCTGTGTGCAGGTTTCTCAGTTGAACTGGTGGAAATCATTCTCTTAGCAGTTCTCTAAATGTGTGGCTGCCCCCTTCTGGCTGAATGCTGAATATTTAGCTTTGTGTGAACAGTCTGGACAAGATAGTTTGGTTTGAGAGCTTCAGCTATCATCAGTCCATAAATAATAGCAAGCAAAGACACTGTAATACACACACACACACAGAGAGAGAGAGAGGAGAAAGATCAGTCTTTTGGGTATTTATTGCATGTGGAAAGATAAACTTTTGTTGGTGTGTGTGTGTGTGTGTGTGTGTGTGTGTTTACTTATGTCTGTGTCTCATAGTAGAGAATACTGTTGATCCTATTCACAGTTTTACACTATTCATACATGAATATCTCTGTTTTCAGTTCAACAAATAAGATTTGCTTTCCAGACATCATAAATGTAAGTGTCTGTCTGATCCATTAGGGCTTGATTATTAAACATCTTTGATGTGTGTGTGTGTGTGTGTGTGTGTGTGTGTGTGTGTGTGTGTGTGTGTGTGTGTGTGTGTGTCTATTGGTCCTCTGGACATGA
This sequence comes from Carassius auratus, assembly GCF_003368295.1. Classification (NCBI taxonomy): domain Eukaryota; kingdom Metazoa; phylum Chordata; class Actinopteri; order Cypriniformes; family Cyprinidae; genus Carassius; species Carassius auratus. The sequence goes on from NC_039253.1 coordinate 1,323,078, forward strand.
ATGATATCTGAAATTGTGAGGAGAGGTGAGCTATATATTTTTTTTTATTATTAGCAAGTTTACTTTTTTTTTTTTTTTTTTTTTACCCTTGCAATAAAAAGGCCTAGTTTAGAATTTTAATAAAAAATAAAATACAATACATTTTGCATGTAACTTCATAAATTTACATTGAAAGTGGGACTGAAGTCAAACTAAAAATAAAATATTTTAAATAAATGATTAGTAAATACTATAATTAAAAAAATACTAAGATACTACTGCTAACAATAACCAGAATGCTCTAGAAATGTACATAAAACCTAGTAAGAGCAACCACATACAAAATGCACTAGAAACCACCCACAAAACCATATCAACTGTTTATCAGTGCCCTAGAAAATACTCAGCAACTGCAAAGCAACATGCTAAAAACCTGATAAAAAAACAGTCATATTTTGAATAAACAACAATAAAACTCTAAACAAGTCATTCCTACATTAATATTTTAAGTCAGCATTCACTTTATTGTGGCAGACTAGAAGCGATTCTTGTAATAGACTTGGTGACGGTGCAGACAGTGTGTGTGTGTGTGTGTGTGTGCATGTGACATTGGCTCTATGTGAAGGGCCTGTGAGAGAGCCGCTCCTCAAACCCCCATGAGCAAATATTTACCCTGATTTGAGCAGAGATCAGATTCAGTCCTGTGGGAAGTCAGATCAGGGAGATGAGGGTCCTCACGCTGCCACAGACGACTGAGCTATGAATGACATTTTCCAGTATAAATACTACAGCAAAATAAACATACATTGGGATCCGAAAATATGTGGACACTGCAGTCACGCTGAAAATCAATGTAAATACATTACAAACCAAATTTTGTCAAATGTAATCTGTTATTTGATATTACATTTATAGATAATATGTACTAATCAACAATTTCAATATTACATATATTAAATTATACATATTACGGATATATCAAATACATATATAGAAATTTAATATTTCCGTTCATCATCAATGCTTGTCAGTATATTCAAATGTGTTTCAAAACAAAAGAATTATGAAATTACATAAATATGACAAGTCCTACTTAAGTGGGTCACATGGCATTCAAAAGTTCAGCTAATTAAATATAAATGTATATGCATTTAATTTAAATTTAAACTTTACTACTTTTTTATTTAATTGCAATTAGCATGCAGTTAAGTGTCTGAAAACATAAGATTCAGTTTGCTCTCAAGTATATTCTTTTCATAATAAGTACACTTTTTTTAAGTGTACAAAAGTGTACTTTTTTTTTTTTTTCACAAGAAATGAGTGTACATTAGAGTTTGAGACATGTCCACAGGGATGTACTGTAAATGAGCTTGGCTTATGGCTCGCTCCAGTAAAGAGTTAATATTGAGTCAGTCATCTGGTGGTTCCGCCTTCTCCATGGGCTGTGACTCACTGTTCAGCAGCCAGTCACACACACACACACACACACACACACACACACACACACCCATATGAGGCCAGCATGCTGGTGTAAACTCATGTATATGAGTTCATCTGTCTGAGTTGCCGGAGAGAAAGAGAGAGAGAGAGACTGGTGCTTGGTGACTTTGGAAGTTTGTTTGTTTGTGAATTATCCTTGTATTTTAAAGACTATAAAAGTACATTTTATGAGGACTAAAAGGAGGCAGTGTGATTCTAAACTGAAGGATGACGACTAGGCAAATGCGAGATGTCTGGGGGAACTCGGTCATGTCAGCATGGCTCCATGTGTTCATCGCTCAGTAACTCAGCGGTGGGGAGCATGTGTTTCAGTCTACATGAGAGGAACAGCTGATTTCTGGAGGGAAACTGCAAAGAAGCGAGAGACACGAAGGGAAATATGAGTTTGCCAACTGGCTGTGTCTTTCTTCCACCCAGCGACCGCACTTTTAAAGTTCGGAGCGTCAATCTTTGTGGCTCCCCGTGTGCTGTCAACTGTCCGATTGACATTGTGCAGAAACGCAGGCGGTAATTGATTTTTTTTATTTCATTTTTTTGCTTGTGTTGTGTATGGAAACAGTTATGCAGGCATAGCATTTGGAGCTTTTTTTCTGTAAAAGTGTTAAAATAGGTTTTCACCAGTTCAACAGGAGCCAAGTAAACCAATCGTAGGTTGATTTCCACAAAAAGGGCGACACTGAGACTCTGCGGTGCTGTCAAAATATTTGTTTGAGCGGTCCGACAGCAACTGCTGGCTCAACCAATAGAACGCAACCTTGAAAACTCCACTCATTTTCTCCATAGGGAAATTGATTTTTAGCAATAACTGATACTGAACTTTTAAAGACAGACCTGTTGTGAGTGCAGAGGTTGTTAACTCATTGTATATGCTGTTGTTAAATCCATCTGTTTGCCTTAGTTCAGTGTTTTCAAAATAATTGTGTGTAATATTGGAGTTTGTAGTAAAAACAAATAAAAAACAACAACAACAACAAAAAACTCTATTGCCCAAGATGCTATGCAGAACATTTCACCAAGTTTGGCAAAAGAAATCTCTAGCTCCGCCCATTAACTGCAATGACATTATCAAGACGCTCTCCCTATGCTTTCATACTTAAATATTTGTGTGTGTGTATCTATCTATCTATCTATCTATCTATCTATCTATCTATCTATCTATCTATATATATATATATATATATTTATTTTCTTTAAATCAAAGTTTGTAATGTTGTGATTGTCCTAGAAGTTGGTTGGTTTGGTTCATAGATTATGAAACGTTAACAAAGATTAAAAAAAAATTTGAAATCCCCAAATTTAGGAGAAAATACTTCCGGAAACAGTGCCACTGAAAAAGTGGGCAGGCGGGGACTAATGTGTCTTAGTCTTTATCTTGAGACGAAAATGCTTTATAGTCTTAGTCACATTTTAGTCATTTGAGTCTTTCATAGTTTAGTCTAGTTTTAGTCAACGAAAAACCATTGCATTTTTTTCAACATTTAGTCATAACTTTTAGTCATTACTTTTTGTTAAGCTGCAGTTACCAACATTTATTTCAGTAGCTATTTGATATGTAGTCTTCAAACAAAAATAGTCATTAATTATTCTCTCTTTAGATCAAATCAATTAAGCTAATGAAAAATTTGAATCAAGGATTGAATTGGGGAAAACTTGAATAATGATGACAATTGTTATTTTTTACTTCCCTTTGAAAATAAATGTAATATATAGAATTTACAATTTAAATGAAAAAAAGACAAATACGAAAGAGATACAAATTAAACTAATTTTTCAGATGCAGTAGGTTTACCTAAAATATCTTTTGTTGGTTAACATTAATGACACAGACACAGATAGGTACTTAATTAGGAATGCTGCTCCTTTAAGACGGAAGGCATGCATGTAATACACACGTTCAGTTTTCACCCACCTGTTCAAGTTCACTAAAAGAGAGTACTTCTATCATCCCGTCTTCACTAACTTTAAGTTAATCGACAATGAATTGTGACTCCCGGGAAAAACGGGACATCTGGTCACCTTATCCTTACCTTTTTTGGATCCTGAGGCCATTGTTTTAGAGCGCTAGTTCGCATTTTGGTAGCCAGTAATCTTTAGGATGTATTTTGTATGTCTGGTAGTCCTCAAATAAAATTATAGTCCTGTCTCGTTTTGGTAACGAAGACGTGGCATAAATGTCGTCATAGTTTTTATCATCAGATATTTTCGCTCGTCAACGTCTCGTCTTGGTCACAGAAAAAAACTATCCTTAACGAATATTTTTCATTGTCGTCTTCATTAATAAAAATTAACAGCAGACTCATTTGAGGTCATTTGACACGTCTAATTATGTTGTGATAAACATTGAGTTGTGTTAGTAGCATTATAGTAGATATTTTATGCATAGAGATTTGACATTTTATTTTAGATGTTATTAAAGATGTTTGAAAAGGCTTTTTTTCAAATGAATTAAGTTCTGCCAAAGACTTACTTTTTAGTTTAGTCCTTCGTGGGAACCTGGAATGTGTAATTAGATAAATGTTGTTTACAGCAGTGCCACAACTTGATGTATTTAATATAAAAATGCATACAGCAAATAAAACACACACAACCAGATTAGCCTGATTCACCAATTAATGACTCTAATGAAGTTGGTTCTTTAAAAGAATTCAAAGTAACACGTTTCCAGTTTTATGGATTAGCCATATGTTTCCGTCTTCTTTGCATTTGGACAGTGGTCCTGTCAGTTTGTGTACTGCATCTCAAATGTGACCCTGCTTAAGTCTCAGTTTCTTCGATACTGATATTTATACATCATCTGATAGCTGAATAAATATGCTTTCCGTTCATGTATGGTTTATTTGAACAATATTTGTCTGAGATACAACTATTTGAAAATCTGGAATCTGAGGGAGCAAAACAGTCCAAATATTGAGAAAATCGCCTTTAAAATTCTCCAAATTATATTTACATATATAAAAAGGTATTAAGCACATTTCATTCAAAATTGTCATTTATGTCTAGGTCTTCTTTTTAACAAAATATATATAAAGTATATGTAAAAAAAAAAATTGCTCTCTTTTCTATTTTTTTTTTTTTGACCCATTATGGTATTTAAAGGGTGGAATGTGCTTACCACTTCATCTATTTAATTATTTCATATTTTAATAAAATTATTATTTTGATTTTGGTATGAAATAACCTGACATGGTACTATAGGTTTATAATGATATATATAAATTATCTACACGATCATGAATGTCCTGTACCATTGTATTTCCATAGTACTGTAATTCCTTGTTATCTGTTGAAGTTCCTTGGAGTGTGTAAATACCATCAGTGAGCACTATATATATGACGTATGATCTCCCAGTATATGAAGGGCCACACTGTCACTGCCAAATGCTTTTGTTTGGAAATAGTAGTTATAACCTACACTGATACTGCAGTATGTAATGCAGATACGAGGTCTTTATCGCAAACACATCAACCATGTCTTTTATCTCAGAGCAAATTCACGTCACTTTCAGGACTGTGCACAGCAACACAGTCTGCTGTGATCGGTCTCTGTTAGTGACCTGGAAAGAAATGTGTGTGTGTGTGTGTGTGTGTGTGTGCGCGCACATGGAATATTTCTGAATCTACAATAATAAGTCTTGAATCAACATTACTTTAAAGAGATAGTTCACCCCCAAAAATCTCATCCTTTTCTCCTCATCCTCTACACTGAAAGATTCAATGACCGCGTCTTATCAGATTGTTTTTCCACCATAACCGAACAACTCCAGACTTCAGTCAACAATAGGATTGGACCATCTCATTCAGGCCATTTTGGACCGATTATTTTGGTGTGGATCTGAGCATGATTACTATGTTCATAAGTTTAAACAAACCAAACTAGTAAGGTATAAAACATGCCAGGTTCTGGAAAAAATGCTCCAAAGGGCCATGTGTGGAAACTCCCTTGATATATTCATTTGAGTGTTATTTTAGTATCACTGAGATACTTTATTAGTTTAGTTTTTATTAATATTGTGAATCAGTTTTCATTTTATATATACTGTACTCATGTAAAATTTGGTTAAACTTTTAAGAATTCTAGTTTTTGGTAGTTTTTGTTTTAATTTGTATGTCTATATAGTTTGTATTGAAGTCGTTTAGAACATTAAGTTAACCTAAATGAAAATGATAAATGTAGCCTTGGCGGCTAGCCAAAATGAAATGTTTTTATATTTTATTTCAGTTAATATATAGAGAGCTGTATGATAAATAGTATTTTAATCATGATCCTGATTTCTGCTTGTCTTAGTTCAAGCATAATCAGATGCTGATAATAATTTGCCTGCTGGTTATTTATTTTGAAGGCTTTGGTAACAAGTGGCCACAGGCTTTCATGGCTCTGGTTGCCAGATTTCAGAGTGTAAATCCCCCATCCAAAAATGTTTTCAATTTTCTTCAATTGATCACATTTCAAAAAAGCGCAGATTAGTTGAAAACATGTACGTTTAAGCGTTTAGTGTTCCCTATTGAGGTATTCTGCTCAAATAAATGTGTAATGAAGCCAGTCTGTTTTCGTTTGCTTGCTAAATAAATCTGCGAGTGTTATGTGAAAGTGAAAAAATTCGGATAAAAAGTGAAAATTCTAAAATGACAATCATTGCGATTGTATTTGGCGAGCAAAATAATCACGATTAACAATCATTTAATTTTTTAAGTACGGTTTAATTTTAGATTAACTATTAAAACCAAGGTTTATATCGGTTTAGAACTAAATTCGTGTGAGAAATGACAATATGACAATTTTGGGTGAAATTCTCCTTTAACTGCTTTTGTGGCCCAATTGAGACAACACATGACAAGTGGCTGCAGGTTTTATATTCATTTTGGGGTGATTATTACCTAATTTGAGCAGGAAGTTGCAGCGGTCATCCTTGGATTACACATTTATTGGAACATTTAGATTTAAGCCACATCTGCACCTCTAATCGGGGTCCGTTCATCTCCCCAGATCTGCTCTAGGCCCATCATGCACTGGGTCTTTATGACTGGCCACTGTGCACTTTAATTGGCTCTGCTCAGTAAGCGATGTGTCCTGTCCTGTCACGATCGAAGCAATGTTCCAAATAAAGACCGATTCCTAATCAGAGACACTAGAGTCAGAGCTCTGGAATACAGCTGGTGTTCAGCTGAACGAGGGAGAAGAACTGTCCTTTATTACTGCAGACCTCTCATCGTGCTCTTCACACCAAGAGGTTATTGATCCCACCATCCCAGATCTCTCTCATAACATGAGCTCCTGGTGGGATTGGCGTCCTGTCTGTCTCCAGTGTTCTGTCACACATGAACAGGCAGAAACACAGTAATGACTTTAAAGTGTTTAAAATCATCAGCTGGAGATCATGTGTGGTTGGGTTCATTCTTTGTCACTACATTTTATAATGTGTAATGGAGTTTATAATGTAGTCGTGTCAGACTTGGGCAAAATTCAGAAATTTAGAATCAACTTTGAAAATTTGTAAAATCATAATTTATGAAATTAGACATTTCTATAATGCCAATATTCAAAACAATATTTTCATGCAGACTCAAAATGTTAAGCACATAGTTTTTCATACACACATATACACTAATGTAATACAGGCATGAAAAGTAATTTAAAAAATATTCTTAATTGATCTTTAATAATTATGGTTCTTATTGTCATTGTTGAAAACAATGAATTTTTCAGAATATTTTTTTAGAATTAACTTTTTATAATATATATATATATATATATATATATATATATATATATATATATATATATATATATATTCAATATATAATATTTTTATGCAGACCCACAAAATGTTAGACACATGTATATAATTCAATAACTATATATGTATGTATGTATATATATATATATATATATATATATATATATATATATATATATATATATATATATATATATATATATATATATATATATATATATATATATATATATATATATATATATATATTAGTGGTCGGCCTTTATCGGCGTTAACGTGCTGCGTTAACGTGAAACTCGTATCGGGCGATAAAAAAATATCGCCGTTAATCTATTCAAAAGTTGGGTTGGGAGCTGGGTCTATATTAAGCAAGCTATGGTGAATTTCACCTTGATATTTTATATAACTGACTCGCTGAGGACAGCCTAAAAAGATGCTCAGGACAGTTGACGCTGTGTTCGGTGCAGAGAGAGAGAGAGAGAGAGAGAGAGAGAGAGAGATCGGACATTATTATTGAGACCGCGTATCACGGACAGCGACACTGAACCGAGCTCTCTTCTGCTATGTTCTCCACGAAATCCCTCCTGCACCTGAACGAACAAATACAAATCGCAGTTTAAACAGACAAAAATATGTAAAAGAGCCCAATTCAGTACTCACGGTGTTCCGGTGTTCAGGGCTCACGCAGAGAAAGGCGTCTCAACACTAGAACATCGAATTTGCTTATTTTTGAATTGTGCCAACTAATACATACAAAATATGTCAAAATATCCACTTTGGAAATTATGCTCGAAAAAACTGTCAGTTATTTCTTAAGTGAAAGTAAACAGTTGAGGCAAAAATGGGATGTGTATTATATAAAATGCGTTCATCTTCTCTTAAAGGGACCGCGCCTAATTTAGCTACTGGCTGCTGTAATGTTAATCCAAGAAAATGAAAATGAAAATCACTCACTGATCTTGACCGCATTACTTCGTAGTTTTAACAGTCAAACCAAACATTTTTCAGAAAACAGATATATTTTTTGATAAATATATATAGCAAAACTGTAATAATGTGAGAAATGTTGAAGGTGTCTGAATAAATGTAGGTTTGATTGTATATTTCATTTTTACATTGAAGACTATCCAGTGCTATTTTACATTTAATTATTTGGTTTCAGTACCTTGACACCTACAAACTTGAAGAAAACTTAAACATTGTGTAACTAGCACAAATAAATAAAAAATAAACAAACATACAAATAAACAATTTCAAACAGGGCCCACTGGTACAACCTTCACCGGGTCCCCGCTGACCCCAGCTACGGCTTGCTCATGGCCTGTTTCACGCCTGTATTTTGGAAACAGGAGACGAGCCCCTTTTCTAATGCACCACCTAAACCCCTTCTCAAAGACTTACTGTTTGTCAATTTTCCTTCGGCAGAATTCGAATGAGCCATTTTAATCTAGATTAATTTCAAGATCACAGTGAGATTAATCTAGATTAAAAAAATGTATCTATGCCCACCACTAATATATATATATATATATATATATATATATATATATATATATATATATATATATATAGATATATATATATATATATATATATATATATATATATATATATATATATCTATATATATATATATATATATATATATATCCAAAAAGTAATTTGTTTGAATTTCATTCAGTTTAAAATTCAAATTTAAACTACAACTCCACATTCTGCTTACTACCTTAAACTTTCCATATTCTGTTGAACTAAAATAGTTTCTCCCCTGCATTAAGATTCACATCTAATGGCATTAGCAATGTGTGTTGAATTATGAAACATGTAGTTCACTGGAATCACTTACACTGATGACGACTTGGATAACAGAATCATCTCTACATATTGCTTCGTTTACCTTACTTCCACGTACAATATTTGTACAAGCAGTTTGTTTTATACCTTGAGTAAACAGTGTGTACTAACATTTTACTTGTGACTGTGTACTAATCATTCTCACTAAGCTAATCTACCTCTTTACCCTGGATGATACTCATAATTTATTACCTGTGAATCTGTCTTTTCTTTAAAACCAAAATAAATAATACAAAAAATTTCAAAGTGCACCATTTTGCAAAAATGAAGATTCTATTTTAGAACTATGGCAGTTTATATTATAATTTGTATGTAATATTTTTGAATGTATAGTATGAATATTCAATTGTCGTGAAAATAATGTTACAATGAAAAAAATCTATAATACTTTTAAAAAGAGGATTTATTTTCTTTTTGCAAAGTGCAGTTTCTTATTTTTTCTGTGAAGCATGTCTGATCCTGAAGCTATCTGACGTGTGTTTCTGTGGTATTCTACAAATCTGTCAGCTTTATCATGCTGCAACTTGTCTGTTGGCAAAGAGCAATTATGTGTGTGTGTGTGTGTGTGTGTGTGTGTGTGTGGTCAGAATATGAGAGAAAGAGAAAGGACTGGATGTGTTTAGAGTAAAAACACAATATGCACTTTATATTTTAGTCTCTGGATTTGAATAATTAAAGGTCTTTTAAAAAAATATCAAATGAAACTGGTTAATCAGATGTAAGAAATACATCTTTTTATTCTTCAGGAAATATTTATATGGTAAGGTTGTCACTGGATTTGCGTCCAGGCCTTTTCCTAAAAGTCTTGAGAGTTAGGATGGCGGTCTGCTTGCGAACGCGACCGAGATCTGCTGAAAAGCACGTACTGTGGTAAGTTCACTGTTGACATTTGCCACATTATACAAACTCCAGCATTTTGTCAGACTGCTCTTCAGAACGCGTATTTTGTACTTTGCTCTTCCCTCTCTGTGGAAATATATGGATTTTGATACACAATACTGAATTCTGATAAAGATAAAGGTCGTGTAGGCTGTAATTGTACCATATTCTGACATTGTGCTCTGTGCTTTATGCATTATTATAAATCATATTTCCCCAAAACCACATAAATAATTCATTTGCTTGTCATGATACTGGCTGTTTGTCTGATAACATATGCATGTTGACGAGATTTTTGATATATGTATATATGTGCTTTAGTCTGGAAAACAGAGCACTCACTACAAGTCTGAAACATTTCCTTTGATTATTAGCTATAAACAAACATTTAAGGTATATTTATTAGATGTTTATACACAATAATAAATACTATATTATTTCCAACATTTTGAATTTCTCTTGTGCTCAGAGTTTACCAGGATTTGCACAGTTCTACTGAGCAATGGGTCTAATGAGTTTAATGTAATATCATAAAATAGTTAAATTATGGCTGAAGCATATGTACCATAAAATGCACATGATGACTTCAAAAAACAAAAAATATGCAGAATCCAGAATCAGCTCAAATAGATTAACACAGAGTTTGCATCTGATTCAGAGTTTGCATCAGAGAGAGAGAGAGAGAGAGAGAGTGTGTGTGTGTGTGTGTGTGTGACTTTATGACTGCTTCATTTTTTCATCTGGGTTCCCATCTCTAAAGTGCCAAGGTCAGGCTTTGGGACCCACCAGGACAAAAAACTTTAAAGAAAGAATGGGGTCGTGTTTGGCCTTTATAGTCAAAGAAGCTACCTGTTGTTTCAGGGACAGTGTTTTTTAATGATAACATCTCTGAGTCCATCCAAAACATCAGGACGAAGGTTTACTTCAGATAAAAAAAAAATGGATGTTTTTCCTAAAATAATATTCAAACTTAACTTCAAATCTTTTGAAGAAAAATGTGTAATTCTGAACAAAAGACATGAACAAAACTAAAAAAGAGAAAGACAAAATCACACGAACAGTGTATGAGATACAGTGATTCATCAATACTGATGCACATGCTTTAAAGTTAATATGGATTCAGGATTATTATAAGTCATTTAGCTTTTTCACATCCCAGTCACTTTATGATTTTTAAATGCAGAGAAGCAACATTTTACCTGAAAAACTAAAAATAGACCCTCAGTCACCACTGATATAAATAAACCAAAAGCAGTCCTGGCTCACTTTCTCATCAAGTCAGTCCGAATCAGACTACAGACAGTCCTACAAATGAAGCCCTGTTTCTTTTCTATCTGTGTTAACTATTTGAAGCGGTCTTCATTTACTGACAATCATGAATGAAACTATGGCTGCACGATAAGTAATTTTATTATCACGATGATGATTTCTGCTCCACTTGATTTATTATGCATTATCGTGTGCAATATTCACCCGCTGGTTATTTATGTTGAAAAAGTTTACATTATCTTGCATTAGTAACAAGCTTTTTCCGGTTGCCAGATATATGCATTTAAATCCCCCAATTTTCTGGTTTACTTCATCATCCCAAGATGGCAACCACACACATCTACGTTACAGAAAAAGCAATAATGAGCTGAAATCACAGACAAAAATAGAAGTTTACTTTAGCAATTTCTGTTGAGATATTCTGTTCAAATAAGGGTAATACAGCCAATCTGTTGTCTTTCATGTGGTCGTCTACACTCTTTGTACAATCTTTGAGGAAACCATGAGTTGTGAAAATTCATGAGTTGTGAGATCCTGTATTCTTTCAGAATATATTAAAAATAAACATCATTCTGTCCTTTTCTCTTGGCAGAATGGCTGTTGCCATTTTCAGTATTCCTTTAATCAAATGTCTGGTGTTTTCTTCTTTTTGGCTGTCAAAACATTCCCTCATATTATTAACTTCCTGTCACCTCTGTCTGTTGCAGTTTCGATGTGGAAAATGGGTTGTCAATCGGGCGCAGTCCATTGGACCCCAGTCCGAGCTCAGGACTGGTTCTCCAGGCCAACAGCCAGAGACGAGAGTCTTTCCTTTACCGCTCAGACTCGGATTTCGACCTCTCCCCCAAGACGATGTCCAGAAACTCCTCGGCGGCCAGCGAGCTGTGAGTTTTCAACATGCACTAAAGCAAAATATGTCATAGTACTTTATCACTGGACTGACTCAATGGATTTTCCGGTTTCCCTCTTAATTATTATTTCCATATTTCAGCATGTAGCTTTTGAGAGAAGTACATAAATGTATACGTTTATGATAACTAAAGCGTCACATTTAAATTAATCAATCATTAACTGAAGAAAATGATTTAGTCTGTGACTGTAGGAAAAGGGGTTAAAAGTAAGAGGGACTTGGCAACCACAGTGAAAAATTGTTTGAGAAATATTGCATATGTACCAGTCAATCATTTACAATTAAAAAATGAAATTGCTTTATGAAAATAAATCCAATATTGCTGTCTTGCTAAGTAACTTGATCATGATTGTTGACTTCTCTTTTGCAGTCATGGAGAGGACATGATAGTAACGCCATTTGCTCAGGTCAGTTAGTTATTAATTCGGTAATCTTAAATATTACCCCTTAAATGAATGATGTCATTATTGTGTTAAATGAGCAAATCACTGAATAGACATCTACACTGCTATTAGAATTGCATAGATAATGCTATTAGGTTAATGGGTTTTAATAAATAAATATTGACATATGAAATATTGAATTTGTTCAAACTGCTGATTGATTCAGAAACAAAGCAAGTGAGTGTCTTTATGAATAATATATTGATTTATTGAATCAATCAAAAATGTGGATTCATAGAGAAAAAAACACAGCTGTGTTGCTTGAAAAGCATATATATATATATGTAAAAGCTTTTATATTGCACTTTCAAAGAGTTCATATAATTGTGCAAGGTACTGTGCACACTGAATTATAATAATTTCTGTGTAAGAAAGTGTTCTGTAGTTCTGTGGCCATTGTATTGTGTAGAGACTTGAATGTGTAATATGTTTGTTTGCCTGTGTGTGTGTGTGTGTGTGTGTGTGTGTGTGTGTGTGTGTGTATACTGTAGGTTCTTGCCAGTCTGCGAACAGTGAGGGGTAACGTTGCAGCTTTAACCCACTCGCAAGACAGAAGCAACAAGTGAGTATGTAGCCCAAACACCTTCAGACAGGCAGTGAATGGAAGGATTAATAAGAGGAAGATTTATAACAGTTGTCATATGAAGTCTCTTTAATCTTTTTCCTTCATAATAGGAGACTGTCAGGCGCTAACCCTCAGTCTGCCTGTAAAACAAGCCTGTCCGGTGAGTGTAAAAACATGAGCTGGTCTAGTCAAAGATGAGGACTTTTCCTTACTGTAGACCTCGATTATAGATGTAAATGTTTGATACTTACGCATACTTATCATTAACGTATTATCGATGTTCTGACATCTGAGGTTGTTTGTTTCAGATGAGGCATATCAGAAACTTGCTGTCGAGACCCTTGAAGAGCTGGATTGGTGTTTGGACCAGCTGGAGACCCTGCAAACACGCCACTCTGTCAGCGAAATGGCCTCCAATAAGGTATTTAAAGCAATATTTCAGTCAAAAGTGACATTTTGAATCATTTGAACTCACAAGAAAATGAGATGATGTATCAGCTGTTCTTATCCATGCAGTGAAAATATATTGATAATGTTGAAAAGCAATATAAACTGGCCTTACAGTACAGCCTTTTCACTATATTATTACACTTCTCTTGCTCACAAGTCAAATATGCCGTCTGTGGAGCAGATTTTGCGTCATTATGTGAAGTCTGTAGCTCATAGTTCAACTTTTCATTGGCTCATTTAAAAGCTATCTGTTAATTATAACTATTAAAAATTATTTTATTTCATTGAAATAGAGATGAAATAAAATAAAATAAAATAAAAATGTAAAATGAAAAACTAGAAATGTTGCATTGGCAGCAAACTGAAACAAGATACAGTAGGTCAAAGTAATAAAATTACTAAAACAAAAATAAACAGAAATATTTAAAAAACAATAATAGAAATTCAAATTACTAAATTAACTAAAATTAGATTATTAATAAAATGTTAATATTATATATATATATATATATATATATATATATATATATATATATATATATATATATATATATATATATATATATATATATATATAAAACATTAATATTAATAAATACCCTATTAATATTAATTAATATGAATACCCTATTAATATGAACTATTTCTACAATACTTCTATTAATAAATATACTTTAATAGATTAAATTGCCTGTTAATATGTTTTTTGGGTACAGGAAGGTAGTACATTTTGATTGTAAGGTCTTATGTTAATAATAACATGTCAGTAACTTATAACTCAGTCTCTGAATTGAGTTCCTGTTTGATGTTATATATATAGCAACAATGCAAAACAATGCCAGCATATTTCAGTACAATGCTAAAGAGAAACTTGGATGTAGTGGTTTCAGCTATTGCAGTGCATGAGGCACACTGTTGTACAGTATGTTTACTACTAGTCAAAAGTGTGGTGTTTCAATGCAGTGCTCCATATTCATTTTCATTTATGTGTTAATCAGGGCTGAAAGTCATTTTGCTGATGCATGATTACATAACCCCGACATACACTGTAGTGTCTGAATAAGTGTTTCCTCAGACAGCTTTTGGTATGGACTCAGCTACCATAGTAACTGGGTAAAAGTGTGATGAAAGGGAATATTGTGCTGCAGGGCTGATCACTGGCAGTGTGATACACACTCGTTTTCTTCATCTGCTGTTCACACTTCTATTCATTGTATCAGTTGCTGTTGTTATTATTGTACTGAAATCAGTCCCATAAGCACAATAAATGGAGTATAATAGACTGCATTAGTGTCCGCCTACTCTCTCTGGTTTCGGAAAGTATTTCTCCCCATAGGGATTTAAGCCATGAAGCCATGAACCAAACTAACCAGCTCTGAGGAAAATCACAATCTTGCAAACTAGGATTTTAAGCACAAAAAGTATACAAAGATTAGACAAGAATACAATGGTACGAGACTGTGTACTTAACAGGTTTAGTGAGGAAAAGAAATACAATCCCATGAAGCATTGCAAATAACACTGAGCAAAGTAAAAATGACAGAGTAATTTTAAACTATACATTTATCTATGGTTGTATTTATAGAAATGATAAATGTATGCTCATTGCATAAAATCATGTTTCTACAAATATTAAGGTATTTTGAGAGTGTAGGGAGACTTGATAACGGCATTCCCAGTGTTTCATGGGTCTTGGTAGATCTCCCCTTATGTGGAGCCCACCCCAGTACCTTCCTTATGTGGTACTTCCTCTGTAAAGCCGCGTTTCCACCGCAGGAACTTTACCCAGGAACTTGGGACTTGGTCCGGTACTTGGTGTGTTTCCACCGCAGGAACCAGGAACTAAATAAAAGTTCCGGGTAAAAAAATGCCCCCCAGAAAGTCCCTGCTGGCGAGGTGGTACTTTTTTAAAGTTCCGGAACTTTCGGGGGTGGGACTTTGGCGCTAAACATGCTGATTGGTTGAGTTCACGCAGCATTGGTTGAGTTCAACCACCATTTATTCGGATAATTTTCAAATATTACTGTTATTGTGTCATGAAATGTAATTTTAAAAGTATTTCAGGCGAGAATGTAGTTGTTTAAAACTCAAATCTATGGTTTATTTATAAAGACAGCGCCTATTTAAAAATGTGTTTCGCCGATCTCGTAGACGGTGAGCTCCACTCAATCAGCGGGAGCTCAGTCCTCATGTATCCGCCGAGAGCAGCCTCTCCTGGGATAGACCTTCTGTGCCGCTGGCTCTGATGTGTCTTTAGTGGTTAAACATAACATATAATTCAGCTGCGGGGTAAATCTAACAGGTTTTCTTTGGTCTGTATTCAATTTATCTATATGTTAAAATGAAAATAAAAAAGGCAAGTCTATATAATATTTCTTTCATTGTAATGGCTGCATATACACATTTCCCTGAACTAAGTACATTTCTGCAGTTGTTATTATGCTTAAATGAAAACGAAAGGAGGCAGTGGTATTTGATATCATATTTCGTTTTATTGTAAATATACAGTAGGGAAAATTGCAGTAGCCAAGACGAGCTGACTGAAGTTATCAAGTATCATATATATATATATATATATATATATATATATATATATATATATATATATATATAGTATATAGTTACGCTGCTGTTTATAGATTTACCAGACTTGCGTAGTTGCAGACATCACACTCCCCAGTCGAATGCACAAAGTCTGAACTAACTACCGAGGATGCACGTCCAAAATCAGCATACTTTTTTTTTTTTTTTTTAATCAGAGGTACTTTGTATTGAGAAACGCGCGCAGACTTACGTCACCAGTCATTTGCCTAATCTACCCGGTACTTTACACCGCGGTGGAAACGCAGAAAGCAACAGGTCTGGGGGGAAAAAAGTTCCTGGGAAAAAAAGTTCCTGGTACAAATGTTCCGGGTAATTTCGGTGGAAACGCGGCATAAGTCCATTGGTGGATCTTCATGTTACCTCCACATTGGGTTGGATTTGATCTCTGTAGGGCCTTTTTCCCCTAGGGGGAATAGTAACTGTCCCAACTTTACTACAAAGACTTTTCAGATGTTATATTACGGTGAGTATTACTATGGGAAAAGGCTCCAGCTAAGGGGACCTCTGGCTCTTGGCGGCTCTCCCTGATGCTGGGGAGTGAGATCTTAAGTCTTGGGCATTGGAAGGTTACGAGGAGGAAAGGTGCATTTGGTTGTGGCTCATACAATCGATTTACAACCTCAAAGCTGGTCTGGGTTTAAAGTTTTATCAGTTGTTGTTAAAATACATTTCCTTATGGAGGTTTTATCTGAAGAGAAAATAGAATATAGTGAGTGTGAATATATATAAATATAATTGAAAATATGTTTCTAATGTTTTATTCATTTTATTTGTTGTATTATTTTTAGTTTAAAAGAATGCTCAACAGAGAACTAACCCAGCTGTCAGAGACCAGCCGGTCAGGAAACCAAGTGTCGGAGTTCATAGCAAGCACAATTTTACGTGAGTGACTTTGTCATTTAAATTTAATTACAAATTTAGGAGCTGGATTTATGATATGGTGTGTTCAGTATTATTTCAGAGGAATATATAGTATTTTTCTTCTATTTTCCCAAATTCTGTCTTTCCTTTCTGAATTTAGCTCAGAGCTTTTCTCGTATTCTGTGTTTGTGTTGCAGAAAAACAGCATGATGTGGAGATTTTGTCAGCAGCGTGTAAGGAGGAGAAAAAACGCCGCCCGATGTCTCAGATAAGTGGAGTGAGGAAACTGATCCCCAGTCCGAGTCTCCCTCCAACATGCATCCCTCGGTTTGGAGTCAACACACAACACGAGAGCCGCCTGGCCGAGGTGTCCCTTTATTTCACAATGTGTCAGTTCTACTGTAGATAAGAATTACAAGAAATAAACTAAGAACTGCCATTGCCTTTTACCAAATCACAATTTTTTGATTTCAAGTAAAAAAAAATAAAATAAAAAAAAACAGAACAGAACTGCAAGAACTAAATTCAGAATTTAGAGGGGAAACATCAGAATTGTGAGGAAAGGAGTCAGAATTTTGTGCTTATATCTCACAGTTCTGACTTTTTTTTTTCTAAGAACTGCAAGAAATAAAGTCTGTTTTTTTTTATTCTGTAGCAGAAACATACTCACCCTTTTTGACTCTTAAAGGGGAGGGGTGAAATGCTATTTCATGTATACTGAGTTTTTTTACACTGTTAAAGAGTTGGATTCCCATGCTAAACATGGACAAAGTTTCAAAAATTAAGTTGTACGTTTGAAGGAGTATTTCTGTTCCCAAAATACTCCTTCCGGTTTGTCACAAGTTTCGGAAAGTTTTTTTTCCGAGTATGGCTCTGTGTGACGTTAGATGGAGTGGAATTTCCTTATATGGGTCCTGAGGGCATTTCTGCTGGATTTGCACATCTTTTATTTCTTAAGGATAATGCAGTCCCAACGAAAAAGGGTCACGATCGTGTGTTGGAACCGCAGGCGCTGAGTAAAACTGCTTCAAATGTCTCTGCATCCTTGTTAGTGCGTCCCCTCCCATGCCGGAGACCCGGGTTCGAGCCCCGCTCGGAGCGAGTCGTTGTAATAATGTCAAAGCTTCCAAACGCTCTCGACGCAAAAGCCTACAGGCGCTCGTGATTCTTTAGCTCCGCCCACACGTCACGCCTCCAGCCGGTCTTGTTTTTCCGGGAAAAATCGGTACAGACTAGCTTTCTCTTATGAATATAATAAAACTAAAGACTTTTTGGAGTTATGAAGGATGCAGTCCTACTCTATATGTACTCAAGATTAACAAGATATTGAGTGAAAACGAGCATTTCACCCCCACTTTAATTGTCCACAGCAAGATAAACATATATTAATATACGTATTGTATCTATGTATTCTTTTATTTTATTTTTACTCAAAATTTCTACCTGATAAAATAATATAGAGCTCAAAGGTCTCATAAATATTATAGAAATCCATATTTCGTTTAATAGATTTAATACTGGTTTGTTGAGTAAACAAGGAAATAATTATCACTGAAAAATAAAAATGAAATAAATAATCTTGTATTATATGTATGTATTATATACTATATGTATATATATATATATATATATATATGAAATTTTTTTATATATGAAATATTTTGATACAATATTTGTGATATCTTTCTTAAATTACATCAGATTCAGAGATTCATAGTGCTATATTATTATTGTTGTTGTTATATGTTATGTATATTATTATTAGTACTCTTCAATGTAGTAAAATGACTATCTTTTTCACTCTAGGAGCTTGACGACATCAATCGATGGGGAATAGATATTTTTAAGATAGCAGAGTATTCTGGGAATCGGCCACTGACAGTCATAATGTACACCATTTTTCAGGTAAGATTTTTGTCTAGAAATATCTCTCGACATAAATGTTTGCACTGCTTTGTTATTGTATTTCACACACTTTATAAATACCCTTGAATAAAACATAAAAGATACGTAGCAGAACTGCCAGAAGAAAAAGCTCATAATTTCATAAAAAACTGAAAATAGCTTACTTATTTATTTTTACGCTGACTTCAGCTGCAGATTTACCTGATATTTGATTACTACATGTTCTGTATACTCTATTATTGTCAGGAACGAGATTTGCTCAAGACCTTTAAGATCCCATCAGACACCTTCTTAACTTTCCTCATGACTTTGGAGGATCACTACCACGCGGACGTGGCCTACCATAACAATATCCACGCAGCAGATGTTGTGCAGTCCACACACGTTCTTCTCTCCACTCCTGCACTAGAGGTCTGCATGGTTTTTCACACACACACACATAGTGCTCATGGGAAGTGACCTATAAACAAACCAGCATATATTTGTTTGTTTGTTTTGTTTTGTTTTGTTATGACTTTCAGGATGTGTTCACAGACCTTGAGATCATGGCTGCTCTGTTTGCGAGTGCTATTCATGATGTTGACCATCCAGGATTCTCTAACCAGTTCCTCATTAACACAAGTATGACTCTTTACTGACAAACCATTAAAATAACTCCCAAATCCATTCACTTAGGCTTTGTCCCCAACACGAACAGTTCTTTAAAACTAGTGATAAACCAAAATGAAAATTCTGGAAACACAAGTGAAGCAAATCTTATTTAGGCACGCTACAGATAATAGATAATATCGATTCAAAACATCCATATTGTTAATCCAGCACTAGCTGTCGTTTTACCACAGTGTTTAAATGAACTAGACACTGACAATGTCAAAACGCACCATCAGAGAAATGCTAATTAAACATCAATGATTCAGTCAATAATTTTGGTCCTCCAGAATTGTTAAAAACTCCCTGATGTCAGTACTAAAAACCCAGCGGGACCTTAGCAGGTTGTTTTTCTCTTCACTCTTTCAGACTCTGAGCTCGCTCTCATGTACAATGACGCCTCAGTGTTGGAGAACCATCACTTGGCTGTGGGCTTCAAGCTTCTCCAGGAGGACAACTGTGATATCTTCTGCAATCTCAGCAAGAAACAGCGACAGTCCCTACGACAGATGACCATAGACATGGTGAAGCTTTGACTCGTTTATTACAGAGCTCTCTGAAATACTTGATTCTGATTGGTCAGCCGCAACATTCCAGGGTCTGCTATTCGCCAACAGCTTGGAGTGTTGTGGCTGGCCAGGAAAGACATGCTCATCGGGTATTTTCGACAGTTTTTCCACATCATATCACATCTCATCTCATATCACTCTTATCGCTGCACCCTTTTTTGTTTCATTTAAACCCGACTGCCCTCATCTTGTGCCTCAGTTATCGATTGTTTTTACTGTAGAACGAAACCGGAGGACTTCTGTATTAATAGTAGGCCTGTATTGAAGTGTTCATCTTGTTGCCAAAAACTATTTTTTTTAGCATTAAATAGCATTTTTAATATAGTTTTGTAGGCTACACTGTAATGGATTTAAGATAATAAAAGGGTTGAAAACTCATACAGTTTTTGGAATAACTATAGGGTGAGTAATTGATGGCAGAATTAAAGTTTTATGGTATTCGGTGCCTTTAAGGAAAGCGTAAAACAGTTAATGGTCTATTTTACAATCATAACCAGATGTCTGGTAGTAATGATGATGTATGAGTGAATGACTGTTTCTAAATGATTCATTGAGTTCATGAGTGATCTGTGATTCATTTGTGAATCAGACTACTGTGGTGTGTCTTTGTTGATTTATTTCTAAAGACTGAATGACATGTAGAAAAAAAACACAAAGTTTTAACCCTGAGTGAAACATGAAAATGAAATGTGACATTTTAAAAACAGTTTTTAATGCTTCTAATATCAGATTCCTGTCGTCTCTCCAGGTATTAGCCACTGATATGTCCAAACACATGAATTTCCTGGCTGACCTGAAGACAATGGTGGAAACGAAGAAAGTGACCAGTCTGGGAGTCTTGCTGCTGGACAACTACTCCGACCGAATACAGGTACTACAGTTCCTTACTAAACTACTCTATTTAGGTCTAGTTTTGGATGGCTAGTCAACTATTTATTGGCTTTTCAGCTCTATTTGAACAGCTAAATGGTAAAAAAATCTTTCTTTTCTTGGAAAGGTGCTTCAGAATATGGTTCACTGCGCAGACCTCAGCAACCCCACAAAACCCCTGGAGCTCTACAGACAGTGGACAGACCGCATCATGGTGGAGCTCTTCAGACAGGGGGACCGTGAGCGGGACAAGGGCATAGAAATCAGCCCCATGTGCGACAAACACACAGCTTCTGTGGAGAAGTCTCAGGTCTGATTATGTCTATTTTAGGGGGTTTGCAAGCTGGGGTTTGGGAAGGTCACAAGGGGGTGTCGGAATGGGTCTGCTAAAACTTAAGAGAGAAAAATGAGAAGATTACAATACTTTTTTAAGGCTGTGTACTTATGATATTATTAAAATATGTTTCAATAAATAAGTAAATATAGATATACGTTTTCTGATAAGTCTTCATTATTTGAGAAATTAAAACCAAGTCTTTATAATATAACATTTAATATTTTCTCACACTGTATAAATGGGTTTTTAACTGTGAGAAAAAAAGCATTTAGTTTTAATAAATTAATTAATAAACAGTAGAATATGCATGTAAATAAAAAAAAATTGACATACTGTTTTTCTTGCAAAAAAAGTAGCTTAATGTTTTTTTTCTCACACTGTACGAATGTCATTACATGAAAAAATATAGCTGTATAAAATTGAGAGAGACAAATGTGAAATATTACAATTTCTTTTTTTCTTTTTTTACAATTGTCAGTATTGATATGTACATTAAGGATGTTTCATATAATGACTCAACATTCACTAAATGTCATGAAATAATGGAATTAATAGTAATCTATTCTGTTATTATCAGTAGATACAGTAGAAAATTTTTAATTTATTTTTGTTAATAAATAAATAAACAGTAGACTTTAGACGTCAATAAAACAGAATCTATTTTAATAATTAGCAAATTGACAGTATAAAATCCAGTTATTAAAAAAAAATCTATACCGTATTACTAAATATTTTTCTTAGTTGTTTATAGATTAAAAATAGGTATTTATAGATTAAAAATATCTAGCTGTAAACAGAGAAAAAAAAAGGAAAATGTAAAAAAAAAAAAAAAAAAACTATTTAATTCAGGACTGCCTAAGATAATATTGGCATTTAAGATTAATAAGAAGATTAATAAAATATTAATAAAATATGTTATGATATAGAAACAGAACAGATTTTTTAAATGTGAGCCAAAATCATCACAATTAAAAAAAAACAAATACTTAAACTACAGTCTGTGTGCAATGAATTTGTTTAATACACGAGTTTCACAATCTGACTTGAATAACTGAAATAAATTAGCTTTTCTCGTTTTTTTGAGATGCACCTGTATATCGTGAGTTTTTAATTGTTAAAAAATCAGCATTTAGCTGCCTGTCCTTTACTATGCTGTACTAATGAAGACTGTGTTTAATCATCGTCTCTTAAGGTGGGATTCATCGATTACATCGTCCATCCTTTATGGGAGACATGGGGTGATTTGGTCCACCCCGATGCTCAGGACATTCTAGATACATTGGAGGACAATCGCGAATGGTACCAGAGCATGATCCCTCGCAGCCCATCGCCCACCCCTGAAGAGCAGGACTCACGGGCCACGCTGGGCATCGCAGGCTCGGCCGGGGAAAAGTTCCAGTTTGAGCTGACTCTTGAGGAAGAGGACGGAGAGCTAGAGGCTGAAGAAGAGCACATAGATAAAGACCAATCAAGGACTATGATGGACCCCAGGCATGTGCAGACGTCCCCTCGCGGAGTCACTCCTGTTTTAGACAGCAGCGAAAGAGAACTGGACCAAGAAATGACCAGCGTATCCATCATGCAGCTGGAAACCTAACAAGGCCCAGTACTAACAGTGATGTTTCACTCGAGTTTCTTAAATGCACTTAGAAATATTTTGGGGTTGAGTAGAACAACCATACACTAAAAACTAAAAAGACATTGGTTTACCTGACCAAACAGGCCTGTATTTTAAAGCTATATTGTGTCCCAGACACAAACTTTTGTATAAGGACTGAGGCCAAAGGCGTAGATGAATGTTTTCGTGGTCTCATGTGAGAGTCGCATAGAGGAACATGAGTCTTCCCTTGAGAGACTACTGCAGAGGAAAGCTGATTTACTCATTATGTGAACTTTTTCACTCGACTCTAGGATATTTATTATCTTGAACCTTTTTAATCATGGATAACTTAATGCTTTTGCTTTTTTTTTTGCCACTGAGAAATAACTTAGTCGAATGAAACGGTACAGTTGCTAGAAATATTAAGGCAAGACACCACAAGTGCATGGAGCGAAACATATTATCTAATAGATCACCATACTTCTCCAGCGGATTAACCACAGTACATTAGTAACAATAATAATAATTTTGTATTACAAGTTTTACATTTTATGTTTAAATATGTAAATGAAGCATTATATAATTAAATTATGCACTAATTTGCTTACGTTTCCAGAACAGAAATCCGAACATTGATTCTTAATTTGTTGTAAAACATTTCTCTGTAAAGACTTATTACAACAGTTTTTACAGAGGGGATTTTGGATTTCTCTTTTCATCACTCCACAAATCAGAAAGTTCTGTCAACAAACAGAAAAAAAACTGTATAAATAAATAAATAAGGTGATTACACACTGTAAAGCTTACTAAAGTGAACATGTCTGACTCCGTGTTTAAAACACTCTTTAAAATATATCTTTAGTCATTTAAATCTACATGCATAAAAATATCAAATTTAATGAACACTTAAATCTGTATTTTGAATGTTTTCTTTCCACTAGTATGAAAACAAATGCATGTTATATGGAAGCAAATTGTAAAAAAAATTAGCTTGTAGTGTCTTGCCTTAACAGGTTAGCGACAGGATTGTTATTGTTAACAACCTCAGGATAATGTTGATTTCTTTTTAATGTAGCAAGACTCCAAAGTGCAGTCACTAAACTATCTGTTTATAATCTTGTTTTGAACCTAATGTAATCTAAAAGACAGAACATTGGGCTCATCAGACGACCGTACGGAGAATCCCTTTACAAGCGTCTTTGTACTGAAATACCTTTATACCTCTTGACCCATTAGCACTATGTGGACATGATGATCATACTGAAACAGGGTTGATATTTAAACTGATTTATGAATAAACTCGAATGATGAGAAATGCAAACCCTCTAAACTCGACACTCGTGTGTGAATCAGTGCTTTATATTCATGCCCATGATTGTAAAATTGGGGATCGCCTGCATTGATTGCTATCAAGAGCTAAAGTGGATCCCAAATCTTCCCCAGTTTGATTGTTTGGTGGATTTAAACAGGAAGTTCTGGTCTAGTTCAGCACAAACAAGCCTTACTCTGAGCCGGATACATGTCCTCCTCACATAAAGGGATGTGGTTTACTGATCCCTCTAAGATCCTGCTCTCATATTCTCATCATCTTCAGAGATTTCTTCCTCAATATATTCCATAAAAATGAACTGATTTATATACAGTCCGATGCATGCTTTACATAGGAGATATTACATAGGAGGATTATGTAATATCTCCTATTGAATATAACATTATAAACTGGGGTCAGAGAAAATTTTCAGAAATTGACCAAATTTAAATTGACTATAATAAATTCTTCTAATGATATGAAATCATGAGATTAATCACAATTATTGTTTGGGTAGTGCATATGTAATAATTTTGCAATATATAAAGAATATTTTATTTATTGGGGTTAGAATACTTCTTTTTCTGGCCAATCACAGATGGGGATGTGTTTGGGAGACCCGTTGGCAAATATTTCTTTTCATATGCAGTAGCACAGAAATGAGACACTTGGAATCCGAACAAGGAACCGTGATCATTTTATAATTAAAAATATTCCCAATTTAAGAGTAGCCAGCAGTGCTGAAGAGAACCTGTGGCCAGATGGATGCTATAAGTGCCATTTCGTCCAGTAGCATTGCTCACACTCGATCTCAGAGATCAGAAAAGCCAGTGTAGAGCCTTAAAACACATCCCTTTAGCTTCAGTGCCATTAAAGCAGTGACTGTGAAACATTCATACATTCATTCGTGTCTGAATTGAATTTTGCTGTATGATATTAAAAGAACTATGTCTTCTTCTCTGTACTAGTGTGTAGTAAATGTATTTGTGTCCTCTGTATGTTATATTACTGATATTGTTAAAGATATTTGTTCAGTTTGTTTACAGGTCGTGGTCACATTATGTTTCAGATAGAGTCGGTTTATCACAGTGTTTCTTGTTCTCCACTGTCAGAACCAAAAATACTCAATTTTTATTTCAGACTGTTCTGAATTGCCAATAAAAATAATTAAATAAATAATATGGGGTTTTAAGCAATCATTCATAAATTAATCATTCATAAAGATAGGTATAAAAGCTTTGATTATGCTAATGCTTACCATATCTCTCCAGTTATTACAGGCGTATTTTGTGGTAAGAGGATTCTCATTCTAGAAACCGCGTTTGACTGGTACATAAAAATTGTATGTGTCCCGTGATGAGTAGCTATTTTTGGTCCATTCTCTGGAAAATAAATATGTAGGCCTAGGTAATTTAAAATGCATATCAACTAGTTTAGTTTTGTCGAACTTCAACGTCACACTAATATAGAACCTACAAACTAACAGGTATGAAATAAACGCCACAATACAATAATTTTTAATTTAAGGGTGATTAAATTATCGTAATTTGCGTTAATATTAATTTAAACGCTAGATGGCGCTAGAAGTGCACTGATGCAATTTCTAAGCATTCATGCAACCTTGTTGCATAGTTTTTCACTGAATAATTTACTTTGTTGCAGTACAATAATAATACACTTTATTAACTTACATATAATAAAATATGTAATATAATAGTAAATACAATTTCGAGGGTATATGCTTTTGTCAAGAAATTAAATTACTGCATTGTACAATTTTTTAGGCAACTAAGGAGGAAAATTCACCATAAAATACAATAGTTAGCACAGTTAGTAGCTACAGCAAAAAATAAAATAAATAAATAAAATAAAAATAAAAACCGCTAACAGCCTACACCTATTATCAAAAATACCTATTTGGGTATTTTTTCTTTATGACTTTACATTAATGACAATAATAACTATACTGCATTTGCGTTGACCATTGATGTCATGGTGATCTGTTATAAGAAACATGACCAACAAAAAAAAAGTCAAACATTGGTTACATATCAGTGTGGCGAAAAGGACACTGACCTGCGCCGTTAATGTAAACATATCCTTGTTTTAGTTGCTAATTTTCTGCGACCATTTTGATTAATTATGGAGAGACCGAAGCCACGCTCCTAAATAATGAATGAGTATTTAATATTGTACGTCCTCTGGGAGGGACTGCACTGTTAGCGTTAGTGCTGCGAGCCGTCAATCAAAACCCTGACCCCGCCCCCCCTTGGCGTCACACGTCTTTCAAGTGACGTCAAAGTGTCTGCAGGTGTTGGAAGAGGCGCAGTATTGGCGTAAGTGACGCTTAAAACGGCTTTTACGGTAAGTCAACAGCAGTAATACGCGTTTGAAATATTTCAGGCTAAATCATTTGCAATCCCTATCGCATGTGTGTGTTTTCCGCTGGGAAAGCAGCGAGATATGAGCGGAATATAAGAAGAATAACCTTCATTTGACATGGACATCATCGCGCATCCTATGCTTCTATTTATACTCGCCATGAAACACATCTCGCACATAGCCTTTGAAGCCTTAGCGTTAGGTACATTACACTGATTCGAAAGATTGCCTCTTCGTTTTGTAAATCTAAATGAGAATACAGAATCGTTGTGTTCTTTAGCCTCGTCTCAGAAGATGGTGAATCAGGTGAAAATATCCTCCGCAGCAGCAGCGGTGCATGTGCAGTTTCCTATTATGTAAGGATGCTCTGCTCTTTTACTGATTATAATTTTATTTGAATTTTACATATAATATGCTAGTATAACATTGTATTGGCTAGGTCTCATAACAGAACCATATTTGCACATGCGTTTTGTTTGCACTAGTCTGAGATATTTTACTCCAACATTCAGCAAAACTGCTGTTATAGTTATTATGTCCTGGATGATTCGGACCATTTTCTCACGTTTGCTACTGTATATATTGGTTGCGTCGTTTATAAACGCTTTATAAAGGCTTGATCGTCTTCCAAGCTGATCCTTTGGCTGATTTCAAAGTGGTTTTGATCACTTTCCAGCTTGGCCAGGCTTTGAGACCAGCTAGACCTGCTTAAAACAACAAACCATCTCAGACTGGTTTAAGGCATTTTCTTTGATCTGGGTTATCTTACTGGTATTTTGAAGCAAATCAGCTGGATGGTTCTTGAACAGCGCAGCTCTCTAACCACACAGTGTCCAGTGCTGTAGGTCTTGATTACCCGGACTTTTGCATTATTGAAGATTTGAGTCTAAAGGAAGAGAAAGGCGCTCACTGGAGCAGAGTGTGATTGCTGTTGAAACTGGCTATTTTACAACAATATTTAGCCATAAAGATGTGCTCTGCCCCCCTCCCCGAGGTGGTCCGACAGTCTGTTTTTGTTAGGCTGAAAAAGCAGCTGCTCTAAACTTAACCTCTATTTTTAGTCTGCTGGAGCCCTGTGTTATCAGGAGAGATGCTGACTTTAGGATGCTTTGGTGCTCTGCGAATCTTTCCGACACACCAGACGCGGTGTGCTGAATCACAGATCAGCTTCCAGGGTCTCCTGAGGAGAAGGCTTTTTGTTGAATTTGTGCCGCGTCTGGTGGAAGACGCTTTGATTGTGATGAACACATATAGAACCAGGCCATAGTTGAAGGGAATAATTAAACGTGTCTGAATCTCTAATACAAGTTAGAACAGGAATATTCTGTTTTCTTTTTGAACATCTGTGAGCTCTTTCTATCTAAAGATCATGATGCCAATGAGACTTTTGCTAGAATCCAAATGTCTGTTTATTGAATACTGTGTTGAATATGTGGCCTCCAGTTTATACAAACTTATATGCATGTTATTCTGTGGCTCACTTTAAGTTTTATTGTAATTGCATGGAACTGAACAACCATACGTTCTTCAGAAATTTTCCTTTTGTGTTTTACAGAATAAAATTAAGTGGTCAATTAAGATTATGATTGAAGGCATGTTAAATATCACAACAGGCTTTGCAGTTGTTACACTCTAGAAATATAAGGTCAAGCACATTGCATTGTGGGACACAGTTTTGAAGAGTCTGTTCAGTTCTGTTGTGTACTGTGCACAGGATGCATGCTAAATAGAGTAAAAATAGCAAGCATATGGTAGTGTGAACAGACTCCCTATAGAAGTGTGAATACAGACTCGTGTGATAGAAGTCTGTCATGCTGTGATGGACAGGAATGTTTAAGATGAAATGTCAGCTTTGAATCTCTTTCTCTTTTATATTGTATATAAGATTTATGTTATATTGTCTCTTTTATATGTGTTTTTGTGTTTGAGTTAGAGGGAGGCTACTGTATGTTGTGAATGGGATGGTAGTGTTTTTTAAATATACTGTATTTAAAAAAAACAGAAGGCATTATCTGATAAAGTATTATCTGTATTTTATGATATAGGCCTATTATAGTACAGTATATATACTATAATAAAAATAATTTTTTTGTATAGCACTTTTCATGCATGGAATGCAACTTAAAGTGCTTCATAAGCAGAAAACTATTAAGAATACAACATCAATATAAGATATTTCAATTCAACAAGTATAAACAAATATACATAAAGTGTGTGTTGTGTGGTGTGTGTATAATTATTTGAGGATGCATTGAATTGATTAAAGGTGACAGAAAAGACATTTATAATGTTCAAATAAAAGATGTTCTTTTGACTTGATCTATTTATCCTAAAATCCTGGCAAAAAAACAATCATTGTTTCCACTAAAATACTGATCAGCACAGCAATGTGTCTTGAGCAGCAAATCAGTTGAAATTTCAGCTTTGCATCAGAGGAATACATTTATTTTAAAATGTATAAATATTAGGTTTGGGCAATGTCTACAAAATGAAACATCATGATGCAGGCTCAACATCGTGATGTGTATCATCCATCGGCAATAGATGATGCCCCAGCCCTAATATATATAATATATATATATATATATATATATATATATATATATATATTTTTTTTTTTTTTTTTTTTGTGGTGTATTTCTGATCAAATAAATGTAGCTTTTTTTAAGCATAAAACACTGTTGTGCAGTGTTTGAATGGTAGTATTTGTCTTTTGCGACAAATAATGAATGAATCAAGGTTGAAGGCATAAAATGTAATCTAATATTATCTGTGGTTAATGACACTGAAAATGAAAAGTCAAGTTGAGTGCATTGTATTATGGGATACAGTAAGTATTTCTGTGCATTCAAAAAATATGCAGGCTTAGGCTTATGTGTTATGGATACTGCAGAAATAGTATAATAGCATGCTGTTCCTCCATATATGTTCCAGCAGGGCTCCAGACTGTGACTAAAATGATCGCATTTAAGACCAAAAATATTAATTAGCACGTTTTTGCTGAGGTCGTCTCTAAGGCGCAGGGCCCTATTGATTCCTTATGGATTTTTGTTTCTTTTAATCTTCTGATGGTTTTGGGGGGCCTTAAAATACTCAAAAACTCTTGAAAATTGCGGCACACGTTAGAATCTGTGGCCTTTAGGAAGCCGCAGATGCTGGGACACAGGCATTGCACAGGGGCTCTACAGCGCCCCCTGGAACACTATCAGAAATCTTGATGTATATCTCACACATACTTGAAGGTATTCATAAGAAACTCAGTACACATATAGATCTCATTGAGCTGAACAACTTTCGCACTGCATCTCATAGGCTCCGCCCAACAGGAAGTTGACTTTGAGTCACTTGTCACATTCTGATGGAGGCGTTAAAAACTATTTGTATTCAGAAGGTCCTGTGCCAAATATTGATCCGACACCAAAAATAAAATGTCAGATTAATACCGTGGCCTGGCAGCCGCTCAGACGTTTCGTTTTGTTCCGAGTTTCTTGGTGACTCTACTGCTGCTGTTTGGTCACAGGTCTCAAGGGATGAATGACAGATAGAGAAATGGGCGAAGATTTACTCAGCCAAAGTCAATCCAAATAAACAGTCATTTTGAAGTATAGCGCTTTTGCTTGGTGTGCTATCCTCAGCCAGCTCTTAAATGTAGCTTACTAAATCACAGTCGCTGTGTTCCAAAGCCTAGTTACCTGCCTTGCTTACTACATAGGCAGCTGTGTAGGAAAGAACTATTCACAGCAGCTGCATGCATCATACGGCAACCCTGGCATGAGCTACAGGTGATTTATCCAGTCAAACAACCCTGCCTTAATGGCACCGTTTTTAAAATTAAATTAGACTGTGTTAAAGCATTATCTCATTAACTTTGACAGCCTTATACTGAGTCATGAAGTCTGACACTTTTTT
Organism: Carassius auratus; assembly: GCF_003368295.1. NCBI lineage: Eukaryota > Metazoa > Chordata > Actinopteri > Cypriniformes > Cyprinidae > Carassius > Carassius auratus. The sequence goes on from NC_039253.1 coordinate 1,353,656, forward strand.
TTGACCACTTTTGATTGGACTAGAAGATTGAGAATGTATCTTAGAAAGAAACTAAATTTTGGTGCTTCACAGTGCAAGAGTACATGCTAAATAATATGCATTTTACTCTTAGCTCTCACAGTTTGTTATTTTTTTGACTGTGTTTATGGTACATTTGGGAACATAACATCTGTGTTAATGGCTATAAACCGATACCGCTACGTGGCCTGAATGCCCCAAGACGTTATTAAGCAAACATGTCTTTTTTTCTGCATCCTCCAGATGGCTTCAGCTACAGATAACCGTTATGGACAAAAGGAGTCTTCCGACCAGAACTTTGATTACATGTTCAAAATCCTGATCATCGGGAACAGCAGCGTAGGAAAGACCAGCTTTCTGTTTCGCTATGCCGACGACTCCTTCACGCCAGCATTTGTGAGCACGGTGGGCATCGACTTCAAGGTGAAGACCATCTACAGAAACGACAAGAGGATAAAGCTGCAGATCTGGGTGAGGGCACGGAGCACATCTGTGCCAGTTTAAGGCCTTGTTTTGGTCATTGTTTAATGAAGACTAGAAGAAGTTAAAGATGTTTGTTTCATTTTTGGAATTTACTTTTGCTTGAATTTTTGGAGCTTATTGCATGTCTATTTTCTTACTGGAAGGTCCAGGGTAGGTGATTCAGTGAGAATGACTATACTGGTGTTTAAGTCACTTAATTATATTATTATTAATATAGACTGTCTCATTTAAGACTTCAGAATCAGAGTTTTGGCTTAATGGACAGGCGCCATCTGCTGAGTTTAATGTGTACAATTGCTGAAAATAATTACAATTGTATATGTGTGTGTATATATATAAATATATATAACAAAGTAAAGCATGATAAAGAGCTTGCACATGTAATGGTATAAGATTTCTTACAAAAATGCTTTATTTAGAAAACCAGAAACTTTCTGTGTTCTTGCAGGATTTGTGAAATAAAGATGATTGAATTTCTTCCTCCTCTTTTAAAAAGCTGTAGTTTGTTGTCTGTCTCTAGATGTGCTTGTTTGTCCTTCTGCAGAAGTCGAGCCTGTAATGGCTGAATGGAGAGTGTTCATATGATTAACAGGCTCATTTCTCTGGTGCAGTGATGCAGACATCAGTTCTTTAATAGTAGATGCTCATTGTTAGACTTGCTCTCAGGTTTCTTGATAGGAGGAGCCAGATGAAAAAGCAGAAACCACGTTCAGATCCTGTTTTCCTGCTTATGAGAGAAAAGAAGTGCACAGGGTCAATGAAGGAATATTCAAGGGTTTAGTACAACTTATAAAGTCGACATTATGCTGTTTTTTCAGTTTTCCCCACAGTTTTAGTTTTTTAGGTTTTAAGTCACTGATGGGGCTGCAGCTATTTGATCAAAAATCTGTCAAAACAACTTTAAAGCACCGTCTATTTAATATATTTTACAATATAATTCATTCCTGTGATGCAAAGCTGAATTTTCAGTCTTCTACTGTAACACTCCAGTCTTGGGTATCACATGATCCTTCAGAAATCATTCTAATATGCTGATTTGGCCCTCAAGACACATGTCTTATTATTATCAATGCTGAAAACAGTTGTGCTGTTTAATATCCTTGTGTAGACTGTGATCGACTACCATTCAAAGGTTTGATGTAAAAACAGACATTCAGCAAAGCTGCATTCAATTGATGAAGTGTAAAAGTAAAAGAAATCGGAATTACAAAAGATTCTGTTTCAGATAAATGCTATTTTTCAACATAGGTAAGAATTATTTTAAATAATTAATAATAAATGCTGATAAATGAGTATCAAATCAGCATGACCATAAAGACTGGAGTAATTATTCTGAAAATTCAGCTTTGCATCACAGGAATAAATTACATCTTAAATATATTGAACATATTTAACATTTACTGTATTTTGTAAAAGATTACTCTTGCATTTGTTCCCATTTCTTCTTGTGCATTACTGGTTTGTTCCTTCACAGGACACAGCAGGACAGGAACGCTACAGAACCATCACCACGGCCTACTACCGCGGAGCAATGGGCTTCATCCTCATGTACGACATCACCAACGAGGAGTCTTTTGCCGCAGTGCAGGACTGGTGAGTTAACTAAACATGCATGTTCTGAACAATTACCAACAATCAGGTTGTGCATACATTTATTATCAAGTTCTAACAAACATGTGAAAAGCATTTTCTTTCCCATTAATGGTACATTAATATTGTGATGTGGAAGAAAAACATTGTGATAATGAAGTTCAGCCCTGGAAGAAAGTTTTAAACAAATTAACATTTAATCAAATGTGACTGTCTCTGGCAGGTCCACACAGATTAAGACGTACTCGTGGGATAATGCCCAGGTGCTGCTAGTGGGCAACAAGTGTGACATGGACGATGAGAGGGTGGTGGCTTCTGAGAGGGGACGACAGCTCTCCGAGCATCTCGGTAAGTCATGTTTACAATATATTTGGATATTCACAACAATAGTTTCAAATATACTTTCAGATATGAGCCTCATATATAAAGAAGTATCCATTTGCTGATATATACCCTATTTTCCAAAATATATGTCATGTTTTTCATATTCCGAAAAGTCCTAGAACTTTTTCTTACACCTTATGGAAAAGTTTGACTTTAGTCATTTCTATAGTTCTGGATAAGTATGGAAAGAAGAAAACGAGTATGGAAAACTATTTGTGTTTCTGGACTATTGGCCTTATTCTAAAAAAAAATAATAATAATAATAATAATGCACCGTATAAGCAGTGTTTTGTATGCCATTTGGATCATGAAGTCAAATTTTTACTGATAGTTTTAACATGAATAAATAAAATAAAAATGCATATTATCATAACGCAGTCTTATCATAAGCAAATCTCTTAGCTCAAGCACAACCATTTAAATCAGACTGTACTTTGGTGTTTAGTGATCATGCAACAACAAACCACGATTACATTATCAAAAGACAATATAAAAGTGTTAAATTTAAAGTGTTTTAAGTTTCTTCTCATCATGATATAGCTTCAAGAAAATAAATGCATATGATGAACATGCGAGATTGAATCTGCTATGTGCATGAGAAAATGAATATTTATTCAGAGAATTTATGGCCTAAAAATAAAAAATTATATAAAAAATAAAACACCTTTCTACATGTATTGTGTAAGACTAAGCAGGACTTGTCACAACACCCATATATATATTTTGTTGCTCTTCTGTTTCTTTGAATGCTTCTATCGTCCTCATTTGTAAGTTGCTTCGGATAAAAGTGTCTGCTAAATGATTACATGTTAATAACATAATAGCATAGTGACATTCATTTTGAAAGGTGGATAAAAGATTTGAAATAGGGGCTGAACATTTTTCCAAAGCAGTTTAAGTCTGGAAAAGTTTTATTTTTGAAATGATAAAAGTGAGGAATCTCACTGGGTTTTAGAGTCTTGGATTCTTCTTTTATCTTCAGGCTTTGAGTTTTTTGAGGCCAGTGCCAAGGACAACATTAATGTTAAGCAAACCTTCGAGCGACTGGTTGACATCATTTGCGAGAAGATGTCAGAGAGCCTGGATGCCGGCGATCCTGCAGTGACGGGAGCCAAACAGGGGCCGCAGCTCACGGAGCAGCCCACCGCTCCGCACCAGGACTGCGCCTGCTGAAAATCTCACGGCTCTATCTGCACTGCCTCGCACCGACACACAAAAACACCTGTTTAGGTTCTTGAAAAAACAAAACAAGGAACACAAAACACTCAGTTCCCATACTGCTGTCTCTGGCCACACCCTCTAGCCCCTCCTCCTCCTCTCCAAATCATTTTGACATCTCAAATTTAATGATGTAATTCAACATGCAGTCCATTCTGTTTTAAATGGAAAGCCTTAGCGCTCTTTTAAAGGGAAGTTCACCTAAAAATGAAAAAAAATTCTTTAATTATTTGCTCACCCTCATCTTGTTCCAAACCTGTATGAGGATTGAACACACAGGACATTTGGGGAAAAAAAAAAACTGTTTGGTGACCAACATTCTTTCAAATATTTTCATTTGTGTTCATCAGACAAAAGAAACTCATAAGGGCTTGGAACAACTTGAGGAAGCATTGATAATGACACAATTCTCATATTTAGGTGAACTATCCCTTTAAGGGTTTAATTAGGCCTGAAGTTATGATTAAGCCCACATTATGTTTTAAAGACTTTATAATTAGGCCAAAATTGAAATTTTAGAATTTTCAGAATCGGGCATCTGGAATACGTTTGCGATGCCTTCATTTTACTTCATATTTTAACATTTTTTCTTCTTCTACTCTTCAATATCGTTAAATTATTAATGAACAAATATAAAAAAGTGAAACGGACAGAGTTTTCTGTATATTTATTCCAAAAAGTGTACATAATAAATACAGTATTTAAATGATACAGTTAGAAATATATATCTAAAACGTTTGTTATTTTTTTGAAATTCTGACAAATATACAGGAAGATGTTTTCATGGTAATTCTTTGCAGTGCTCCTCACAAACATTTCTTGCTTATTTGTATCTGTGACATTGTATCTTGTTCACTGCCTTGCCTCATGTCATTTCAGTCCTGGGACTGGAAGCCAGATATCATACACAAACATTCCTTAATGTAAATTTGCATGGAAGGAAATAAAGCCATTTAGGCAAATAGTGGTAGCATTCCTTTCTCAAAGCTTCGTTAGGTCTAGTCAAGTGTATTTCTAGTCAAAATCCGAGTTTGATTTGTGGCCATGCTGTTGCTTATTTCATTATAGCAGCAGAGCTATAAGCTCGAAATACGTACAATCAACGATACTCTTATACGCTCTCAAAAATTAGCTGAAGTTACTGAGATTTTGACTGGCATTTCCTATGATGACTTTTTTGGACTGGCGTGTCCTGTGAAATATTTCCTGCAACTATAATGCAAAAATCAGTTTGCAAAAAAAAAAAAAAAAGACAAGTATTAATGTTTACATGTGCAAGATCCTCCCTGATTATTCCTGCATCTTTCCTTTGCTATTCTGTCTTCCTTTAGTGAAAACATTACTGTAAATTACATTTGAGTCTTTGGTTTTATGTGTGGACTGTGTTGTATCGAGTATGGGCTTTTAAAAAAAATCTAGGTGATATTAACAAAACATATATATTAAAAGAGGATTTAAAGGATGTTCTTTACCTGCTGTTGTGTATGCCTGCTTGTGAATGAATGTGTCACTTTATTACAGAGCAATATTGAAGAAATTACCTTTTCATGTGTTGCAGATTATTTATCATTCTGTTAACAGAACATTTTCGTAGGATGGACTGTTTGAAGAAGTGGTTTAATTCCTAGTCGCTGTTGCAAACCAAAGCAGGCAGATAGACTGACTCTGACGTCTACTGTGGAGCAGGTTTGCTCAAATCCAAAAGCGAGACAGTATTTGTTGCGAATATTGTTTATTTAAAAAAATAATGAAGTCAGCAGAACCATTGCTACATCCGTGAGACCTAGGATGAGTTGTTTGTAGGTGGGTCCTATTTTGGCCTAAAAAACTGATAATATACAGTAGAGGACCTTGGTGAACCCCTCCAGGTTCAGATCAGTTCATCAAGAGTTGGTTCTCCATTTCCTACATTTTTTATCTAGAATTATTTTTATTCATGCTTTCCATTGTTTTTTTTTTTTTCTTTTCTTTTGATAATCGAGTGTAATGTACAAGAAAAAAAAACACTAATAGTACTGTACGTACAAAATGTCCAGTGGTGAAATTTACCAAATCAACTGTCTACTGTATGTTGTGAAAATGACAAATAAAAGTTTGTGCCGTTTACTTGAGGCTGTTGATATTCTGAGTTTGTTTTAGACGCCTTATTGAATTTAATGCGGATGGAAACGTTGTGAGGAAAGGTCCTAGATCACATCATATTAAATACTCATAAATTCTACAACTATTATATGGAGTGTTATACTGATACAGGCTGAATCAGATGTTGTAATGATAACAGTCAGCTACTTAAGGTCCATGGAAGAAAACACCACTGAAAAATGCTGAAGTTATGCTTCATTGGGTTCGAGCCACAGTTAAAATATATATATCAAATAGCAGAGGAAAAAAAAAAAGTTTATAAAACAATTGATCTTTCATAGAACTTAACCAGTTTTGCAATTGCATTCAATTTTGGAACAACTTGTAGGTGACTAAAGGATGACAATTTTTAGTTTTGAATGAATGAACTCTCCCTATAATGCAGAGATGACTCTCTGCAAGCCATTTTAATGTTGACTTCGCAAAGATAGTCTAAATTTACTTTCAAGACTTTACTTCTGGAGATCTCTAGATGGGTAAAGACTCCAGTTCCCTGGACTTTCCTGAATGTCAATACGTGCAACTTTTTTTCTTTAGATGTAAAAGAGTTCTCACAGAGAAATTCAAAGCAACTGAAATATTTAACAAAAATGATTTATTCACAAGTGCATTATACACAAGTCAAGTTACACCATGGTTGTATTTTAAAGCACAAAAACAAAACAAAAAAAACTTAAAATAGCAATGTGAAAACATGCACCAAAATGTGTGACAACAGAAAATAAAAACTTTTTGGAGAAAATGGAAGAGCATCTTTACATCAACTTGTCCAAATTAAAATCTTCAAAGAAATTCAGCACGCCCATTTCAAATTAAGTTCACTCTTTCTGGTTGACGATCAAACTGAGAAAGTAGATGAGAAAAAGTATGAGACAGACCGTAAAAATTCATGTGTTTTTTCATTAAGGGCTTTTACAAACTCAGTGCAAAAAGTTAAGTACAGTTTGATACAATAACTGAGGCTTGTGAATGAATCTCTTAAAGAAAATACTCTGTAAACTTTATGATGTTAATGTGTGAATGTCAAGAGACCTGAAAAGGTGCTCGTATCAAAAGGGAGTAAAACAAACGAACACATGAGGAGATGATGTGTTTTATATCTAGTGTTGGTTTTTGACACCTTGTGGCTTTCCAGGCTTTTTGTCTTGTTGCTGTCCACGGCCAGTTCCAGTCATGCCTCTGCCACGGCCACCAAAGACACCTCAAAAGAAAAAGAAAACAAGTCTGTAAACTGTGTATATGCATTTCAAAAACAGTCACTGCAACATTTAATATGTTCAAAGAAATTATATAGCAAAAGTTGTTTATAAATTTTTCTACAAAAGCATGCAGCAAAACTTTAAGGGGTTAGTTCAACCAAAAATGAAAGTTAGGCCATAGATGACTCCCCTTGAAGTCATCCTAGGTGTATATTACTATCTTCTTTCAGACGAACCCAGTCGGACTTATTAAAAAAAAAAAGTATTGTTTTTTCAAGCAGTTTGATGTTGCACTGCATCAGTCCTTGAGAAGTTTGATAAAAAGTGCATCCATTAAATAAACTGTCTCACATGTGCCGGTGAGTCTCGTCAAAACCAACGTTAGTTAACAGGAGTAAAGGAAGCAAAGTTTCTTTACTTTAGCAAAGAAATAAATCAGTCTCCTCTCGGCTTATATTGAAATCCTCTGACATTCTTCTTTACAAATCCTTGTTTTGTACTTCTAATTAGTGAACAGTGTTTTGTTTTTATCTTTCCGCTGTGTTTCTGCGTTCGTCACTTCTGAGAGGCGCACGCACAACGCTGATCTCAAATGTCATTGCCCCGAAACTGCTCCGTTTACAACTGTGAGGCCAAGCTAGATTATAGCAATTATTACGTTTTGAATAGGGGAATTTTTCTTACAAAAACGCATCGATTCGGTACAGGCCTTTGTTCACCCCCAGAGTCATGTGAGACACTTTTTTTTTTTTTAATAGATGCACTTTTTATTATACTTCTCTTGGACTGATGCAGTGCAACACCCGCTGAGTGCCATCAAACAGCTTTTTTTCAATTTGTTTTAATAACTCTGACTGGATTTGTCTGAAAGAAGAAAGTCATATTCACCTAGGATAACATTTTTGGATGAACTAACACTTTAAGTGCTGTTCAGACTTTTATTATGAAATTAATATAAATGTTCGATCATGTAAAAAACTGGTAAACCATAATTATGATTATGTCATAGTTAGATGTTGAATTTAAATACATCACTGCTAATACTACTAAATAGAATGTCTCCTTCAGAAATTGTGTGAAAATATGAATTTTATTCACATCCTTATATGGATCACTGATTGGCAGACATCTAGTGGAAAGGTTTGGTAATGTGCCCAAACAAAATATTACTAAAAGTAAACTTTTTTTTTTTTTTTTTTTTTTTAGATATCAACCTCAAATTTGGAACACAGCTTGTTTAGTTTTATAGCTTTGATTTTCCAGCAGTTTTAGAGTTCAACATATTTTAAAAGACATATTAAAGACCATACTTCAAGATTTACAACTTCCAAGTTGGGAATGTCTTTCTGGAGTTCATGCTCCAATAGTGAGATTGATACTTGATGGTAGCCATTGACTTCCATGGTATTTTCTTCCATACTACGCAAGCCAATGGCTACCGTCAGTTGTTTGGTTACAAAATCCTTCAAAGTGTTTTCTTTTGCGCTCAACAAAAAAAAAAAAAAAACACCCATACAGGTTTAGAAAAACTTGAGGGTGAATAAATGAAAGAATTTAGCAGGGGTTCTGAAATGTGTCTAACCTCTGCCGGCTCCACCACCTCTTCCAGGTCCGCCTCCTCTGCCCTTTCCCTGTGGCTTGTTCTGCTGCATGCCCCCCCGACCACGTCCCTTCGACATTACATCCTCTTTCACCATATCTATGATCTCATCAGGGATTCGCAAATATTTAATGGTGCTTCCTCTGACATAGCATTCTGGCATCCTCCAAAATTTATCTCCATCCTGCAAATCAGAGCCGGCAGAATTACAACCATTAGATCCCAGCACAGACAGGGCTCAATCATGTTTATGCAATCAAAATTGTTCCAAAGAACATGAGGGTGAGTCATTAATGACATATTTCATTTTTGGGTGAACTAACCCTTTAATCTTGAGGAAAGATGTTGTATTTACCCGTGAAGTGCAAATAACTTCTCTCAAGTTGATGTTCATCCAGTTGTCACAGCTGACCAGATGGCCGTTGTACGTTTCACCATTCTTTAACTCCACCAGCTGAAAATAAAATCAGACTAACTTATTTTTTATTCTACTTGTTGATTATTGTGATGTTTTTATCAGCTGTTTGGACTCTCATTCTGACGGCACCCATTCTGCAGTGAATGGGTGCCGTCAGAATGAGAGCATCCATTGATGAGACACTGATGCAATGCTACATTTCTCCAGATCTGTTCACCAAACTGTTCTGTTAACTGTGCACAGGCGATGTGATCTGCCTCATACTCACCATCGGGTGGTTCTGTGCTGTCTTCAGTAAAGATAATGGGAGCTAGGAAAGAAGAAGAAATCAAATGAACCATTAAAGGTGGTCACGCTTACAGTATTTGACATAAGTGCATGAAAACTTTCTTCAGTGCTCTGAATGAAGAGTACTCGGGATTACTGAATAAAGATTTTAAAAACACTTACAAAGATTGCACTCAAGAAACACAAGAACAGCAATTAGACTAAAATTAATCGTATATTAATAATATAACTGTTGTCATTAAATTCTCTAATATTTCTTAGTGATGCGAGTAAATATTGTTTAAAATACAAGTGTTATATTAAGTCCAGAGGCTAAGTGCTTCTGTTTGGCTGACAATAAAGTGCACTTTGTTGCCACTGGACAATGAAAACCAAAAAAGTGCATCGCGTGTTTCTGACTCTGTAGTGATTTGTATCCGGTTTTATTTTTAAATCAAGTTTTTTTTATGCAAAATTCCACGTCTATGTGCAAAACACGTTCGTTTAAATAAGAGAAGTGTACAGAGCTTGAGTAATTATTTATTTATTTATATAGGCAGCACAAATCGATACAGAAACATGCTAACGTTACCTATCAGATTGTGCAACCAAAAAATCTACATAAAAATGCACTGTTTTAAAGGTATGTTTAAATTTTAGGTTAAGGATAGGTATGGACATCCTGAAACCACATGAAAAAGATGTTGGTAGTACAATCTGACAGGTAGCATTTCGCGGTATCGATTTGTGCTAAGCTACCCATGTATTTAATAGGAGGTAACGTTAGCCAACGGTACACTTAGCTACAGCTTAGCTCTATTCAACAGACCATCTGAGTTTAAGTTTTAGCCTGTAAGTTTATAGACTTTGCTTACCATGTCAGCTGAGTGGCTGATGAGTCTTATTAACTCCCTAGTGAAGATTTAATCGATTAAATTCTTAAATTACGAAAGTTTCTTCGGAATCTTCTTCGAAACACAACGTAGTCTTCAAACCGCTTACTGTTGTACTTCCAGGTGAAAGCGGAAGTTATCAAAATAAATGCCCCACAGCGTGATGTGATATGTACATACACGGCCGCTGCTGGCCAAATCAAATATAATAATACTAATAATAATAATAATAATAATAATAATAATAATAATAATAATAAAAACACATAAAAACACTTTTTTTCATCTGAAACTGAACATTTAATTGTTTGGACTTATTGTTTCCATTACAAATAAAGATGTAGGTTTCATCATTTTGGACTGTTTTTAATAAATTCCATTCATTCCAATGGGGTTAATACTGGTTATTCCCAGAATATAGGTTCTTATACATTTGAAACACTGATATTTATTTAAATAATCTCATCAATCTTGTGAGAATAAGTGAAAGTGAGAATGAATCTCTGATCCAGTTCTTCAAACGTCTGCACTCTGAACGAAAGAGAGGCATGTGACATAAAAATAATATTAGGCCTTTGTCAAAACAGCATAAGGTCTATAATAGGGTTGTGGATTCTGATTGGGAGTCAAAACCTCATCAGCTGAAATAATGTACTGGTTTTCTACTAGGGATTTGGGCAACAACTAATTTCATTAACATTTCAAAAGAAATGTTCCAACTGACTAGTCTAACAAAGCCCCAGAAGTCACTCATCTGTATGTAATCCATTTGAAATAGAATTTACCCGTTTTGAACTCCCGAACTGACTTGCTCCGAACTCCCAAACTGAGTCAAATGATTAGCAATCCCCAAACTTAATCAAATGATTTGCGAACCTGCTTCGAACTCCCGAACTTATTCAAATGATTTGCGATCCCGCTCTGAACTCCCGATTGATTCAAATGATCCGCGATCACAAACTGACTGAAATGATTCGCGATCCCCAAACTGACTCAAATGATTCGCGAACCCACTACGAACTCCCGAACTTATTCAAATGATTCGCAATCCGCATCCGAACTCCCGAACTGATTCAAATGATTCGCGATCACAAACTGACTCAAATGATTTGCAATCCCTCAAACTGACTCAAATGATTCGCGAAACCGCTACGAACTCCGAATTGACTCAAATGATTCGCGATCAAGCTACGAACTCTCGAACTGATTCAAATGATTCGCGATCCCCGAACTGACTGAAATGATTCGCAGTCCCTCTCCGAACTCCCGAACTGATTCAAATGATTCGCGATCCCCAAACTGACTGAAATGATTCGCGATCCGCAAACTTACTCAAATGATTCGCGAACCCGCTACGAACTCCCGAATTGACTCAAATGATTCGCGATCCCCAAACTGACTCAAATGATTTGCAAACCCGCTACGAACTCCCAAACTGAGAACTCTTTGACCACAGCTGCTGTGCTTCTAAAGCTCTTGCAGCAGCTCAACATTGGTTTTCTCTGATTTGGTCGGATCACATCAGATTGTGGTTAATCTTGCAGATCATGACTTATATCTACTCTTCCTCTCCCTGCAGTTTGGTAATATTTAGATTCCTCCTTTGAACTCCCAACCTTTCTGCGGGTTTTATTGTTCTGGGTCTGAGTTTGGGCTCCTGGGATCTAAAAAAAGAAACATTTTCAATCTACAAGGTGAACGTTATGACAACATAACACTCTTAGAAAAAAGGGTTCATTGGAGGTCTATATAGAACCATATAGAACCATATTTTATGCTAAAAAGGTTCTATAATGACAAGAAAGAACCCTTTTGGCTCATTATTCATTCATATATTATATTATTCTGCAACATTTTGTATTTGTAATTAAATAATTGTTTGTAGTAACTTAATATCACATTTTAATCATGCTGATTTTTGGAGAAAAACTGAAATGGCACACACACACTAGTATGACTTCATCATGTAACTTTACATTAGTCTTGATGCGTGCACTTTTTAGGCATGATTTGTTTAGCTTTTGAATATACTTGATAATGTTAAAAGGCACATAATTAAAACAAAAAATACGAGTTCACATATCACACCTAAACACGCTTGGAAAACTTAATTAGAACTAGCTACTAAATTAGTTAAAAATGCCTATCCATGCAGCTATGATTCGCGAACCCCAAACTGACTCAAATGATTCGTGAACCCGCTTTGAACTCCCGAACTGACTCAAATGATTCGCGAACCCGCTACGGACTCCCGAACTGATTCAAATGATTCGCGATCCCCAAACTGACTCAAATGATTCGTGATCCCGCTCCGAACTCCCGAACTGACTCAAATGATTCGCGATCCCGCTCCGAACTCCCGAACTGACTCAAATGATTCGCGAACCCCCTCCGAACTCCCGAACTTGCATGCTTTAAATCAGATACAGAAATGATGTAGCTTGAACGAATAGCATTTATATTTAAATTAACAACAGAGAGAAAGTGAGAAACTGCATGTGTGAATAATGTTTGTGTAGTGTCTCTTCAATAATCAAGCTGCAAGTTTACAGTATTTTTCGGACTATAAGTCACATCCCTAATTGTTTGGAAGAAAGTATGCAAGATTCTAAGTTATTTCACAAATAATTTATTCTTTCCAACTTGCAGGAATCAGTAAAGCCAACTCCGACTATAGTTTTTCATGAAGCTTCAAACCCCCTCCATGCAAAAAGAGCCAGAATTAATATGGAGGGTGCCAGCATTGTGAGCGCAGAAATGGATGTGATGGAGGCAATAGAGTGCCTCTTTGCTACTTATTTTACATTCAGTGTGGAATACCCCAAGCACATCACTCACATGATGAATTTTGTAGAGCAATACCTGTTTAAACTCTCCAGAAGCCAAAAAAAAAAAAAACTGTCTGAATATTTGAAATTACGGTAGCATTCTTTCAGTAATAGTAATTATTTTTGTTATTATAATTAAATGACTAGTTCTATGCACTTTGGGTGTGCTTTTTTTCAGTATTCATGGGTGACTTCTTTATGTGAATTACATTTTTACATTTTAGGGTCTTGATGTTTGTCAATTATATGAAATATTTAATCCGGAAAGGACAAAATAAATAATCATGAATTAACCCCTAAAAAGTTCCATATAGAACCTTTTTCCTGGTTACAATGAACCCTAAAGGGTTCTTTTGATTGAACCCTTAAAAAGGGTTCTATATAGAACCTTTTAGGGGATCCAAATACTTAGCGCCTGATAGAACCTTTTAGGGTTCTATATAGAACCTTTTCTTCTAAGAGTGTAGTTACCACAGGATGTAAATCCTGTGGCAAAACAGAGAGTCAAATGGAGACATAATTAGCGTAGCTGCTGTTCCAACAAAGTAAAATGAATTAGTTTAACCCGAGCTAAAGAATAAGAATGTGCATTTGATCAGATACAGCTGCAGTCACAATTTAAGAGATGCAGTATTTTGAGTGCTTGGCGAAAGAGATGCGTTTTTAATCTAGATTAAACAGAGAGAGTGTGTCTGAACCCCGGACATTATCAGGAAGGCTATTCCAGAGTTTGGGAGCTAAATATAAATTATGTGAACATAGATATATGCATGTACATTTATGCTGTATGTGTGTGCATTTATATATACATAATAAATAAAGTACACACATTTATATAAAGTAAAAACTTTTATTTTGGATATGATTAATCGCAATTAATCGTGTGAACAGCACCAGAGCCATGGACAGCACTAAAAGAATATTCAACTCTGTTCCACACTCAGAAGGTGGCGGTAATGCGCAAATTCACGATGGTTGCAAATGAAAAACAGAAAAGAAGAAGACTGGTGTGCTCGTGAGCGCGCAGCAGCAACCGCGGGGTTGCGCATAGGGTGAGAGGCGCGCGCAGGTAAGCTCGAGCTGAACTCTGTCAGCAGCACCTGGATTGTCCTCGACTACAGGCCGTACAGTATTTATGGGCTAGAAATCATTACTTTCCTTACTAATGCTCTCTCACTGTCTCAAAGCAGTCTATACACTCGAAACTGTAAAGTGTGATGTGGGTTGTTTGTTTATTTGTCAATGACGCGTCTTGCATTTCGTATTTTATTAAGATTGAGCATGATTAGCGGAAATTTGGGCTTCTTCACATGATGACCTTCCTCATCCTCGTCCTCGCTGAGCATGGCGGAGTCAGATGGTGTGGAGTTCTGTGCGAGTCGAGCTCAAAGCAGGTAGGAATGCATGTATGTAGCATCAGATTTTGCATGCAATGCGTTTGATGCATGCATGCATGCATGCATAGGTTTGTCCCATAATGCAACACGAGATTAAAAATAAAAAAAGAATACAAATAAAAAAAACATTTGTTTTATTCTGCCGTCTTGCTGTCTACAGCATTTCTTTCTATCATGGCCAGCTGTGCAACAATGCCCTTTTAGCTGTACCATATTAAAGATTTTTTGCATTTACTGAGAATGGTTAATGTTGGATATGTAGTTGTGCATACTTCTTTGCCTTATATTTACGTTTAGATTAACTTCTAATGCTCATTTAAAATGAATTTTTGAAAAACTAATAATTTATTAACACTGTTTAATGTAGTAGGCTATCTATTATTCATGCTGTACAGCATAATATTGTGAGGTCAAAAAGTTTATTGATTTACTAAAGACACACTAGGAAAAATTAAGCCATGGACAGTGGAAAAAGCCTGTTATTTTTGCAGCTGTACTTATTGCATATGCATTTAATTGGTGTTTCCATTTCAGACACAAAACCTATGGGAGGAAAGTATTTAAATAAATGAGATTTACTAAGGTTTACGTTAGTCAGTTTATTAGCATTTGCACTGTTATTGCACCCATAAAAAAGCATGTCTTAATCCATTTTGTCCTTGAGATGGCAGGGATAGTTGCAAATTTGCACTTCTCTTTATAGATTTTGTTGATCTTTATGGAAGTGAGAACTTTACCCTCCCATCGCAGCTTTTATGGGATTGTAGTCTCATGCTAATTTACCGTTAATTACTTTGTTTTTTATTTTTGACATTATATGATAACCTATAAGCTGTAGCATAGTCTACAGTGATGGTGAATGCTGACACAGTCGAAACAGAATATGTTTGAGGTAAAATAAATCAATAAATGAAATGTTAAAACAAGCAATCTCTCATGGAGCAATGCAACAAATGTTTGTTTCAAAAGTTGAAGATAAATCTAGCACAGAGCAGGAACATACAGCAGTTAGTATAAGAGTCAGCTAAATGTACACAGAAACATACTGAGTGCACCTTTCAAAATGTTTATAATAAGAACCTTTTAACCCTTACATACTATCTGGTAGAATTCAGGGCCCCAAAAGCATACTTAACGACATGAGGGCTTGATGCTTGCTTTATTTCCAAGGAGCACATGTTCTCCTATATTGAAAAATGAAGGAGTGCATAAACAAAACTTTAGAGTTGCAATGAGAATTGATGAAATAATGTGACATTACACTGTTTGTGAAATGTGTATGCTTTACTATTGCAGCTGTTCATTCAGAAGGAAAGAAGCGATAAAAATAAGCACTCTTACAACCATCTTCAGTCTATTACAATATAAACACCATCAAGTAAACATTGTTTACGATCTACTGATGATTATTTATGACAATCTGTTTGAATAAATGCTCTGAAACTGTGAGCCCATTGAATGCGCAACAGCACTGCATTTGGACATTGCTCACTCACATTTATTTATTGAAATCATGGCCTTTTATATTTTAATAATCACATTAGACTTTATCCCGTTCTTCTATCCCAAATTTAAAACCTCTATGAATTCATTTAAGGTTTTTATGACCCTAGATTTAATAGAACTGATGCTCTCATTTCAATTTGACAACATTGTTTAAATGTTTTTAAATAAAACTGTCCCAAATATGAAACATGAATATATGCAGTAATTTGTTACATGTTAGCATTTGATTATACTGTATATTTTTTGTTTTACAAATATACAGTTTTCTGGGGCCAGATTGATCCAAAACAGAAAATAGAAATTACTATATAGGATTAGTTACATTACATGCTTACTTTGTAATTACAAGCTTTGAAAATTATCTAAATTAAAGCAGATATATAAGCAGATATATATAGGATTTATAAATGTATAAATTCTGATACTTTTATAGCCAAATAAATTATCTGCTTTATTTAAGATAATTTTCTTGAAGTTTGGTAATATAAAGATTCCTCCTTTGAACTCCCACCTCTTCTGTGGGTTTTATTGTTCTGGGTCTGAATTTGGGCTCCTGGGATCTCAAAAAAGAAACCTTTTCAATCTCCAAGGTGAATGTTATGACAACACACTCTTAGAAAAAAGGGTTCATTGAGGTTCTATATAGAACCATAGGGTTCTTTACTCAACTCCAAAGAACCATTTATGCTAAAAAGGTTCTATAATAACAAAAAAGAACCCTTTTGGCACAAAGGTTCTTTAGGCTATTATTCATTCATATATTACATTATTCTGCAACATTTTGTATTTGTAATTAAATTATTGTTTGTAGTAACTTAATATCACATTTGAATCATGCTGATTTTTGGAGAAAAACTGAAATGGCACTCTTCGTGTGATTATTGATTAACTACATAAAATGATATAAATATATACATTTTCTAACCACCATATCTTGAATTTTGTGATCATTCACATGCATTCATAAATGCATTTGAATACACCGAATAATGCAGTGAAAGTACGCACTCAAAATGCACTAGTATGACTTCATCATGTAACTTTACATTAGCCTAGGTGCGTGCACTTGTTAGGCACGATTTGTTTAGTTTTTGAATATACTTGAACTCCCGAACTGATGATTTCAAATGATTTGCGATCCCGAAACTGACTCAACTGATTCGCGAACCCGCTTTGAACTCCCGAACTGATTCATTCAAATGATTCGCGATCCCGCTCCGAACTCCCGAACTGATTCATTCAAATGATTTGCGATCCCCAAACGGACTCAAATGATTCGCGAACCCGCTACGAACTCCCGAACTGATTCAAATTATTCGATCCCCAAGCTCACTAAAATGATTCACGATCCCCAAACTCACCCAAATGATTCGCGAACCCACTACGAACTCCCGAACTGACTCAAATGATTCGTGATTCCCAAACTGACTCAAATGATTCGCGATTCCCAAACTCACTCAAATGATTCGCGAACCCGCTACGAACTCCCGAACTGACTCAAATGAATCACGCTCTGTACTCCCGAACTGACTCAAATGATTCTCTAATTTCATAGCATTTAGTGATTATTTTAAGGTATGAAAAGCATGTTGTTAACAAAATTTCAATATTTCCATTCCGAACTGCTTTCCACGTCGAAACATCCACGAACATAACCAGGTGAGCAGATCACTCTCTCACTATTTGATTGCTCTAGTCTTTATCCACTCATGATCATAATCCACCAATCAGAACACACGAGAACTCTTTGACCACAGCTGCTGTGCTTCTAAAGCTCTTGCAGCAGCTCAACATTGGTTTTCTCTGAGGTGGACGGATCACATAAGATTGTGGTTAATTTGCAGATCATGACTTATATCTACTCTTCCTCTCCCTGCAGTTTGGTAATATTAAAGATTCCTCATTTGAACTCCCACCTCTTCTGTGGGTTTTATTGTTCTGGGTCTGAATTTGGGCTCCTGGGATCTCAAAAAAGAAACATTTTCAATCTCCAAGGTGAACGTTATGACAACACACTCTTAGAAAAAAGGGTTCATTGGAGTTCTATAAAGGTTCTATGATGACAAGAAAGAACCCCTTTGGCACAAAGGTTCTTTAGGCTATTATTCATTCATATATTATATTATTCTGCAACATTTTGTATTTGTAATTTAAATTATTGTTTGTAGTAACTTAATATCACATTTTAATCATGCTGATTTTTGGAGAAAAACTGAAATGGCACACACGCACTAGTATGACTTGCTAAATATGTTTTATATATATATATATATATATATATATATATATATATATATATATATATAGCATTGGAACATATAGGAAATGAAACATTGAAGTATGCAGTGTCTGTCTCAATAGAACATGAGGGTTAGGAGCAATGACAATTAAAATTGATATATGCACTGTCATCACAAGAGCTATTTGACGTTGGCAGTTGTTTAGGTCACTTGTTGCTTGATATTTTTTAGGCTTAGGTGTTCTGTATCCAAACTGGCTCTTTATCCATTCTGTTGAATAATTTAAAAGTAGGTGCCATTACAGGGATCATGCTGATGCACCAGTATAGAAACCTAGACATGTGAAGCGTCAGGATACAGCAGATTTATCAAGCCACTTGTGAAGTTCTGTTGACTCTGAAGCCAGAGACAATGATCAGGGAGTGGCGAGAGATACAGTTCCTCGTAAACTGATTCTCTCTCTTTCTTCCAGCATGGCTAACAACAAGAACAGCACGCTCCGTTGTACTTTCTCGGCCCCCAGCCACAGCAACACTCTCCTGAGGGGACTGTCTGCTCTGCGCGATCAAGGTCAGTTGTTGGATGTGGTTCTGGCCATTGACAACGAGCGATTTGAGGTTCACAAAGCGGTTTTGGCCTCCTGCAGTGACTACTTCAGGTGAGACAATGCACTGTTTGCTAGCAGCAGCCAACTGAGCTGCAAATGGCAGGTTAATGACTAGCCCTAAGTCTAAATGACTAATTAACTTGACTAATGTGTGTACAGATAATTCGTCGTAAGTTCAAGTTGTTACAAACCTTTATGAATATTTCTGTTGAACTTAAAAGAAGATATTATAAAGAATTTGGGTTGTTCTTCACAATATCTGTTAAAAAAAAAAAAAGAGCGAGAATCTGTAGATTTGAGTTGAGTGATTTAATAGAATATCACAGTTTTATGATGGTCATGGACTCATCGATTTTAATTTTTTTAGCTTCAGACTATGAATCCATCCAGTTGTTTATTTTAAAACACTTTGTTTTGATTAGATGTGTCTCCTTGAAACAATGCACAAGTTTCTTCATGAGTTTGTGGTGTTCAGAGTAATGAAAGTCTGGTAGTGTGTGATTCTCAAGTGTTTAGTGTATGATGACCAGTTTTTCCCTCTTTAACTATTTACAAAGTCTCAAGATTTAAATTAATTCCTCTACAATTAAAATGAATGAACACTAATATTGTTTCTCAATGTTCAATTTCAGTGCATCCTACCTTCTAGCTTTTTTTTTTTTTTTTTTTTTACTTTGATAGAACCATTAATAGTTTACTTCCGTTCATCAGCAGCTCTTTCTTAAAGTCCCTATTTCTTAATAACTCAGAAGATGTATCTCCCATTACTCCCAAATAGCACTTAAACAACCAGAGATTGTAGACACAAATGGACGAATGCATCTTCTGTGAACTGTGCCCTCATTTGTCAAGCTTGTAATGTTGTTTTGGTTCAAGACTCTTTATTAAAGCTGCAGTCGGTAACTTTTGACGCTCTAGCGGTTAATAAACAGAACTGCTTGCGTCTTGCAGAAGAACATTGTAGCCGGAACCACTTCTCTCTGTTTATGTCTATGAAGAATCACAAAGGTACTGGGTTACTCCGCCGCAGTACCCCCGAAGCAATCTAAAATAGTCCTAATATAAACACTTATTATAGGTGCACCCTGGTGATTCAGGACAGGCTAAAAACACGGTTTGGAAAATGGATTCATGGTGTACTCGCTTATTATATACATTTTTCTTAATTTTGAACATAAAACAAAGTTACGGACCGCAGCTCTGATTGGTTGTTTCTTAACGGGAGCGATGCATTTCTGCAAATGGCAATAGGACACTGGGAGGAGCCAGAGGAGCTTGATTTTTTTCACAGATTATCTGTCTCATATTCTACTGTCAGGACATAATGACAGGTTTAACAAATATGTAAAAAATATATATTTACAAAAGTGACCTACTGCAGCTTTAAAGATTGTTTTTAAATCCCTGTGTAGAAAATGAATGGAGAAAAATAATTCCAGAACCAAGGGTGCTAAAAAGGGAGGGGTCACTGTTGCACTTTAGCTTAAAAGTATGGAGATCCCCTCTTTTTGCCGCACATTTGATAAAAGTGTGAAATCTTTTCTTGATCCATTCAGAGCCATGTTTACTGGAGGAATGAAGGAGTCAAACCAGAACACCATCGAGCTAAAAGGTCTTTCAGCCAGAGGACTGAAGCACATTATTGATTTTGCCTACAGTTCTGAGGTCACTCTGGACTTGGACTGCATTCAGGATGTTCTTGGTGCAGCCGTCTTCCTGCAGATGGTGCCTGTGGTGGAGCTTTGTGAGGAGTTCCTGAAATCAGCCATGAGTGTTGAGACTTGTCTAAACATCGGCCAGATGGCCACTACTTTTAGCCTCTCGTCCCTGAAACAGTCGGTCGATGCGTTCACGTTCCGTCACTTCCTGCAGATCGCTCAGGAGGACGACTTCCTTCACATTCCAAAGGAACGACTGGTTTTCTTCCTTCAGAGCAACAAGTTGAAGAACTGTAGTGAGATTGACTTGTTCCACGCGGCAATCCGCTGGCTGCAGCACGACGCGTCCAGACGAGCAGCGGCCAGCGAAGTGCTCTGTCACGTGCGCTTCCCGCTAATGCGTTCGTCTGAACTTGTGGACAGCGTCCAAACTGTCGACATCATGGTGGAGGATGTGCAATGTCGACACTTTCTCCTAGAGGCCTTCAATTATCAGATCCTTCCATTCCGACAGCACGAAATGCAATCATCGCGAACTTCCATTCGCTCAGACGTCACTTCGCTGATTACGTTCGGTGGAACGCCCTACACCGACAACGATCGGACAGTCAGCGGCAAAGTCTACTATCTAGCCGACATCACAGTGCGACAGTTCAAAGAGTTGACTGAAATGGAGATGGGATGCAGCCATGCGTGTGTGTCGGTCCTGGACAATTTTGTGTACGTCGTGGGTGGGCAGCATTTGCAGTATCGCAGTGGAGAGGGCGCGGTCGATGTCTGTTTCCGCTACGATCCCCATCTGAACCAGTGGCTTCGAATCCAATCCATGCAGGAGAGCCGTATTCAGTTTCAGCTCAATGTGTTGCATGGACAACTTTACGCTACTGGAGGACGCAACAGGTCTGGCAGCTTGTCCTCTGTAGAGTGCTATTGTCCGAGGAAAAACGAGTGGACTCATGTGGATTCCCTCAAGAGGCGGATCTGGGGTCACGCCGGAGTGACGTGCGGTGAGAAACTCTACGTCTCAGGAGGTTACGGTGTGTCTGTGGAGGATAAGAAGACTCTCCATTGCTATGATCCGACTTCTGATCAGTGGGACTTTAAGTGTCCTATGAATGAGCCAAGAGTCTTGCATGCTATGATCAGTGTGAATAACCGTATTTATGCACTCGGTGGCAGAATGGACCATGTTGACCGCTGCTTCGATGTGCTAGCTGTAGAGTATTACATTCCAGAGACCGATCAATGGACAACAGTCAGTCCAATGCGAGCTGGTCAATCAGAGGCTGGGTGCTGTCTGCTAGATAAAAAGATCTTTATAGTCGGAGGATACAACTGGCACCTCAATAACGTCACTAGTATTGTGCAAGTTTATAATACAGAAACAGATGAATGGGAAAGAGATCTTCATTTTCCAGAATCTTTTGCGGGAATAGCTTGTACACCTATTGTACTTCCTCAAACAACCACCCAGCGCTAAGCACATATTGCATTTGCATTTTGTTTAGGCTTACGGTTCCAGTCCACCCGGACTGAAGTGAAAGTAATGGTTTAATAAGCTTTGTCTTATTGAAAAGCTATAATGTTATGTCTTTGTTGTTGAAGCATGCATGATTGAAGGTTTTTTCACAACGATATAAAACACACTATTTGAGAATGTGCAGCATCTTTCTCAAGCAGTATTTTCATTTAAGGCCCTTCTTGTAGATTGACACGTTTAATGTTATTTGAGGGTTTTGCAAGTTCCTATGGGATTTGCACTGACGGCAGACTTGAATGGCCCCACATCATTCAAGCAATGTCATCACATCTTTATCTTTGTGAATATCCTACATGTATTCACAACACAACATAAACTTCCAGAAGTAAGTGCAAGTTTATAACAGCGAGACAGATGAGTGGGAAAGAGATCTTCATTTTTTTTAAGAATCTATTGTGGGAATAGTTTGTTACACTTATTGTACCTCCCCAAACAACCCTCCCAGCGCTAAGCACATTGTCTTTATATTTGATTTATGAGAATGTAAAGCATCTTTCTGCACACTTCTCATGCAGTAATGTTGTCTTTGGCCCGTCTTGTAGATTGTCCCGTTTCATACTAATGAGGGTTTCATACAAGTGCCTGTGGGATTTGCATTGATGACAGACTTGAATGGGCCAGCAACACAAAAGCAATGTCATCATGACTTCGTGAAGGATTTATGGCCTGTTCTCATGGTGTGACTAAATAAACGAAACTTGTTCAATTTGTCATTTTTTTTTAATTTTTGGATAGCTCAATGAATTGGTTGACATCTGAACAATTTTAATCAATATTAGCCTCTGAGAGAAAAGAGTTTGCAGAACTTTATTCTTGCAGTATGATATTTTGAATTTGGTCCTCCAGCTACAATTCTGACAAAATTTTTCACTTTGCCAGCACTTAATGAAGTTAATGAAATATTGAACCTTAGCCTGCTCTTCTCAAGATGTAAAGCTGGCTCTGGTTCTTCTTGTAGCTTACCAGTGTGTGAATCTCTTGGGTACAGATCAGATCTCTATACATCACAGCTTCGGATGCGGATGGTCCCAAACACAGCATAGGCCTTATTCCTCTAAATGACATGATCTTGAGAGTTAATGCAAAACCATAGACCTGATCTATATGTTGCACTTTTCAGGCAAATTCATGTTTGTTTTGTGATCATTTGTAGAAAAAACACTAGCAAAATGTAGTGTCAGGTGTTAATATATTTTGTGATGCTTTATTAACCTAGTTTGTGACAAGTTCCTGATATTAATTCTCTTTCATCATAATCTTCATTTTTTAAATGTTTTGTATTAAAAACTGGCAAATTATTTCAGAAAACTTTGCTACCATTAAGCAGCAGTAGTGGTAAAATTCTCATGACTCTTTTGTCATGATCAAGTTTTGTCTCTTTTTTCCTAACAATTTAGGGGACATTTAAAATATTTATACCTCATTGTAAGATATTTTTTTTTTCTTTTTTTTTTATACTTTCCATTCAGATATTTTTACTGGATGATAATGTACCTACCTATCTAAGGTTTTTTTTTTTTTTTTTTTTCTGCTCTCTCAAACTGAACAAGCACATTTCATTACGCACTTTAATATTCAACGTGGTAAATCAGTGATTTGAATACTGAACAACTGAGGGGCATTGTTTTCTCTGAACATGTAATTTACACTGTATATACAGTATTATACAGTAGGGACTGGATCATGTAAATGGACCTATGGCACAAACTTTTTGTAATGAAATTGTGATGGCATGTTTTTAGAGTATGAATATGTAAAAAAATAATACATTCTAAAAAAAGATCTTTTTTTTAATATAAACATTTAATAGTATGATTTGTTTGATTATTCTTACATTTATTTAATTTCTTTTTTTAGATTCCATGAAGCTGTCCGAAACATCTGTTCTTTCCAACAACACAATTAGATTTTGTGTATGTATATAGATAGGTAATTTACCATGATTACAGCAGTAAATGACTGTCACCCTTAGCTCAGGACTCATTTACATGCTGATGTAAAATGGACACATAAATATGGACAATATCTGGTAAGACTTTTGAGTAATTTAGCTGGGTCTTATGAACAAATGGCCTTCAATCTTGTACCCAAGTCACAGATCAGCCTTAATCAACCTGATAAAAGCACCCGCAGAACAGCAAAGTGCTGTTTGGTTCTGTGTAAACAACCTTTTCCTTAAGTCTGGAATTTCAACAAGCTTTTACAATATATTTTTTTTTTAATTGTCAATTTTCGATCTCAAGTAAATGCTTTGTTTAAGTGCATTTATGGACATCTGAAGCATGTGGTTACATAAAAAAATAAAAAAATTCAGTAAATTTTTTTGAATTATGATTATGATGTACAAAGTTACGTGTTAATCTTTCGAGTGTGTGGTGTAATTACTAAATAACACTGAATGTATTTGTATTGGTAGTATTTTTTGCATTTATCCTTTTACATATTTGTTTTCCAAGTGTTAAATTACATTTTTATTCTTGTTTTATCCATCTGCTATTTTGTGTCTGTTACAGTGTGGTCTAAATAAATAAATAAATAATAATAATTCTCATTTTTTTTAATTGATGTACAAATCATTTACAATAGCCTCTCTTCTATATAAATGTATAAACTGTCTCATATCCCATTGGCATATAATTGTTCTTTAATCATAAAATAAAGTTCAGTTTTTCAGAAAACAATATTTCATAATTCTAAAACAAATTGTCAATTTGAAACCTTTGCAGTTGCAAAAATACTGATGAAGAGTGTCGCTCATTTGCAGTGTTATTAGAACGTAACAGCAAAAAGTTTGAAATGTATGTTTTCTTTACTTGGTTTAAAAAAAAAATTATAATAAACACGGTTGCTTAATTTGGTTTTAAAAGTCTTAAGTTTACTTTATAAAACCTGAAAAAACCCATAGGCGAACACCCCTCCATCATCAGCCCAAGTGACAACCTTCCCAATCTCTTGTGAAACCTACACGGAAGTGACTAAAACTGCAATTCATCGACTGGCCACTTGAGGCTGGCTGCAGAAGGGAGTCGGTCCTAAAGACTCCCCATGTTAAAATGCACAATTTTACAGAAGAAAAAAAAACATATTTACAGCCTGGTGCAAAAAGTGGTTTTGGTCTATATAGCTAATTTTGCCTTTCATGGCTCCGCCAACTTTGCGCTTCAAAAAAACACTCTTCAGAAACCTACGAGTGTCATCACAGACACTACGTCCATGTTTTTATTAGGGCCGGGACTCGATTAAAAAAATTAATCTTATTAATTAGAGGCTTTGTAATTAATTAATCGAAATTAATCGCATTTTAATCGCATATAAATATTTGACCTGAGAACAGTGAGAATACATTTTTTTTTCACATGGATTTATAGTATACCATTGAATAATGACTGAATACATAAGCTTAAGCAACAAAATATTGTTTATTTATGTTCAAACAAGTCTAGCAGACCAGTTAAATTTTTGCCATTAAGTGTAGCAATAGCATATTTAGAAACAATTTAGAAATAGTACATTTCAGAAATTCAGGAAGCTTATAGGTGCTGGAACCTTCTGTAAAGTGTTTAAATAAAACACAATTCTGTCAATTACATTCAGAACATTGGAAACCATGACTATTAGAAAACATCTCTCTGTTGCTTAAGAGGCCATATTATACTAAGTCCAACTCTCAATAACCTTGGCCAAAACAATAAAGAGTTCAACATAAACTGTTGCACCAACAAAATAATACATAGTTCAACATAAAGTGTAAAGTCCACGCTAGCTGCTATATGTTTTGCGTTGAGGTGATACTTGAGATGTGCTGCGGTGATATGCGAACGCTAGATGGTGCTTCAGTATAATCGGTCCCGCCGAAACTCATCCAGTGAGAAACGTTCCGCGGTGCAAAAATAGGTTATTAAAAATGCGGGAATTTTTTTTCTGTAATTAATTAATCTTAATTAACGCTTTATTTTTTGTGTAATTCATTAATCTCAATTAACGCATTAAAGTCCCGACACTAGTTTTTATTCAGTCTAGGGTTGGGCCCTTAGAATCATCCTAATTGTACGGCCCCTTATGGCGCACCTGGTTACACATGCAGAACTCAATAAAATGTGACATGATTTTCAGGCGCACATTTTGTATAATATCATAGCTTTTTATTTGAAAAATGGATCGGTTCATAGTTCCAAGTAAGCCTGCCCCCAGCTAAGCATAGGATCTACTAGTCGCACGTTTATATTAAATTGATTATAGGGGTGCTACATGCACTTTTACAAGTTGCTTGAACTGAAATGTGTGTTGGCAGTGTGTGTACACAACCACCCTATAATGGAAAAAATCCACCCAGTGTTTTTTTTTTTCTTAATCTACTTAAGAGGGGGGGGGGGGGTGAAATGCTATTTCATGCATACTGAGTTTTTTACACTGTTAAAGAGTTGGATTTCCATGCTAAACATGGACAAAGTTTCAAAAATTAAGTTGTACGTTTGAAGGAGTATTTCTGTTCCAAAAATCCCCCTTCCGGTTTCGGAAAGTTTTTTTCGAGTATGGCTATGTGTGACGTCAGATGGAGCGGAATTTCCTTATATGGGTCCTGAGGCACTTCTGCCGGAAGAGCGCGCGCTCCCGTATAGCAGAGCACTGAGAGCACAACAGACTTCACTGATCGGAGCGAGAGCGACGCGAGATGTCACAAAAGGAGTGTGTTTTTGGTTGCCAGGTCAAGACAACCCTTCACAGATTACCAAAAGAGAAACAGCATTAAGGGACCAGTGGATGGAGTTTATTTTTACAGAGCATCAACGGAGTTGTGTAAGTGTTTGTGTTTGTTCCCCTGCATTTCGAAGATGCTTGTTTTACAAACAAGGCCCAGTTTGACACCAGATTTGCACATCGTTTATTTCTTAAGGATAATGCAGTCCCAATGAAAAAGGGTCTCGATCGTGTGTTGGAACCGCAGGCGGTGAGTAAAACTGCTTCAAATATCTCTGTGTTGTTAACTTAGCTATCAGCGCGTAAGCACATCAAGTAAACAACCTTAGTTGTTGTCATCAAACTGCACTTTCCACATGTACAGCTTAAAAAAAAAAAAGACGACAAAGTTGAACTTAGTCATTTTCCAAAACCGCTAAGCAAACTGATGCTGCTCTTGTTAAATTTTAGCCTCTGGATCATAAATATACGCTGAATCTGACTGTTAGCCATGGTTTGTTTTGGTTGGTTTTGTCCTCACGGTAATGTCACAGCTTCCAAACGCTCTCAACACAAAAGCCGACTGACGCTCGTGATTCTTTAGCTCCGCCCACACGTCACGCCCCCAGCCGGTTGTGTTTTTCAGGGAAAAATCGGTACAGACTATCTTTCTCTTATGAATATAATAAAACTAAAGACTTTTTGGAGTTATGAAGGATGCAGTACTACTCTATAGGTACTCAAGATTAACAGGATAATGAGTGAAAACGAGCATTTCACCCCCCCTTTAAATCTTCACCATTTTTTCATACTGAGCCGAGCTCAGATGCCTGTCTGTGTGACATCACACTGACAGGCCCCTCCCACGATAGTTTGATTGACAGTAGCGTTTCAGCACAGACTGGACTGGCGTCTTACCTTAGCTCCGCCCTGAGTGACTGTCATCAGTCCATCACTGTTTCAACACTGGAGCAGATGTAGACAAGAATGACTCCTAAGCATTGAGGTGTTCTGTTGTTGGATGTAATAATGAACATAGCAGTCGTCATTTACTCCTTACATCTGAGCTGCTGAAGACACAGTGGATTACATTTGTTTCTGAAGGGAATGTGCCCCCGATCTACATAAATGTGTCCATCTTCGTAGGAATCATTCGTGAGCCTCACCTCCTGAAGAAGTGAGTATAATTTTTTTGTAATGAATATTTGCAAATCACGTTTCCTAATAATCTGCTAATTAGCAAGTTTCACGATAAATGCGGCTAAAGTAAACAATCCGACAGCAGCTCAGAATAGAGGGGCGGGGTCAGCAAAGCTCATTAACATTTAAAGGAAAATGCTCCAAAACTGCTTGCTCTGAAAAAAGTGTTTAAAAAAGGTTAAAAAAAGTGTTTTATACACTACCATTGAGAAAATGTAATCAAACTATGTTACAGACTTTTCATTAAGACCCTGAAGAATTATGTAACTTGTGGAAAATGGGCATCCGATGACCACCTTTAATATTATAATATTGTTTTTATTTAATTCTTTATTTCACAGGGACAGTGGACAGTCAGAAAACTGTCCCAAAATTAGCTACAGAGCTAAATTTAATATGCTTTCCCTGGGTGAAGAAAACCAAAACAAATTATATTATAAAAACATCAGGTACAATAAAATGTTAGATTATAACATATGGCTGTACCTCCTCCTTAATATAATAACTTACTAAACCATCTTTTAATGTGCATTAAGGCATAGGCTATTATCAGTCAGTCAGTGCATATAAAGCTCAGGCAAAAGTAGCCTAATGATTATGAATGTGTCAGGAAAACATAAGACATTTTAAATATTTATTACACAACTAGTGCTTTCTCAGTCCTGTGGACGTGCCTTCAATAAAGAAATGCACCTTTTCATACGGACTACATAATCAGATAAAATTAGTTTTTATATGAATTGGTTAGTTTAATAGCAAACATTTCAAGCTTTCTATAGATGTATTTATTGTCTTTTCCGTAAAAAAAAAAAAAAAAAAAAAAGCATTGCGAAGTAGCCTATGATAAAGAAAAGACTAAGTGCATATATTTATTTTAATAAAAAATATTAAATCTTAAAATGAATTCGATTTTTAGTATGAACACACCCGTCTTTACGTTATTCCTCTACGTCTTTTTATCATGTTCTATATATTATATATATTGCTGCATGTTATGATGTTTTTATTTTCTTTCTCTCGCCTTGTTTTTGGTTTTTACTGTTTTTATTTTTCTTTGTGCTGTTGATGTTTTTAGTTATTATGTTGTAAAGCACATTGGTCAACTCTGGTTGTGGTATATAATGCTATATGAAATAAAATTGCCAATGGCATAGGCCTAGATTTTGCAGCATGAATAGCAGGTGTCTTCTCTTGACACATGAAGACATTTCATTCAGCTGGTGTGTGTGTGTGTGTGTGTGTGTGTGTGTGTGTGTGTGTGCTTTATCAATGAGGTGGACTCCAATGCCCACAACTCTTCCCGTGATGACGCCGCGCAGCGCACAACGCGTCTCACGCAACGCTCTGTGTTTTGGAGAAGAACGGAAGATGGCGACCTCAAACAATCCTCGAAAATTCAGCGAGAAAATCGCCCTGCACAACCAGAAGCAGGCGGAGGAGACGGCGGCGTTTGAGGAGGTCATGAAAGACCTGAGCATCACGCGAGCAGCGCGGGTACGTGTGTCAGAAACAGCGGTTAAACGCGCACACAGCGCAGCTGCTATGTAGGATGTAGCCTGTGTTTGATTTAAGAGCTCCCCTTGTCGCCTGAGAGCCGTGACAAATCGGTGAAGGACGGTTATGATGTCCCGGTGGTCACGCGTAACGGGAGATGCTGAGGATGCTGCTGCAGGACACACGTCATGCACATCTGCACGGAGACCTGCTCCGGCCTTGAATGCATTGTGCTTGCTTTTCGCGCTTTTATTTCTCGTTCTCGTTGTGTGTATAAGAAGCTACTTATTTAATGAAGAAGTGTCATCGCCCGGGGCAAGTTGTCACACGATCTATATCCTATTTTAAATTGAAAGTCTTAAGGTTTTGTAATTTGATAAAGTCTTTCCAACTAGGATTATCATGTTTTTGTGAAAGATTTGGGTAAAACAAATACATACAAAAACTAAATCCATTGAAAGCATGCAAAATATATAGCATATATTTATACGCCAACACTGAAAAGAAAATTGTGTAGAAAGAATTGTCATTTAGAAAGTGCTTGTAAATTTCATAAACAATTACAAAAACAACAACAACAAAAAAAACAGTGAATTATACATGGAATTTTGACATTTAAAATCATTTTTATATATTTTTTGAAAAACATACTTGAATACTCTGGAAATTTTTGGGGGTTTTTTTTGGTTTAATTTTAGCTAAAATATGAGCTAAAAGTAACATGTTAAAAACTATTATTTTAATTAAATTTAAAGAGAACTCAGAAAATCAAAAAAATAAAATCTAATTCAATATATTAACAAAATCTATAATAGTATATCAGTGATTCAAAAATAAGTCTCGATCCATTTAAATATCAGTTCAGGGGAAATTGTTGCATTCATTATAATTAGTCCAAAACAGAATTTGTTGTTTGTTTTTTGTATTCTACTTTTACATTATTATTTGGCTTATGTTACTCATTAACTTGCACATTTAGTTTTTCATACAGAGAGAAAAAAAAATCTTCTCAAGTCTGTGTCAATGAACATTGGTCAGCATATTTTAAGTGAGCTGTATCTTTTTCCTGCATGGGAAAAATCAATAAATCAGTCAATCATAAAAATTATAAAATATAGACGAATGATAAAAATAAACTACAGTAACCCTTACAAAAAATAATATGAGGACAATGCTTAGGCAATTTGCTCCAGCCTCTGTTTTCACCTTTTTACTACAAGGCTATTCGTCTGTTCCTTGGTGTTGAACATATTATATATGTTAGAGTGCGTCACGTAAGTCGAGACCCATGTTTTGCTACTTTTTATTAACTCACTGGTCTGCTTTTCCCATTCTTCACATGATAAAGTGATTTACTCCACGGTATCTGGTTTACGTTTCATTCATGCATTCATTACGTCATTCACTGCTGCTTTTCACGCACTGTTATTTTGCACAGCTGCAGTTACAGAAGACCCAGTATTTGCAACTAGGCCAGAATCGAGCTCAGTGCTATGGAGGGTCACTGCCCAATGTCAATCAGATTGGAAATAGCAACACTGACCTCCCTTTTCAGGTGAGACCTCAGAAACTTCATAAGTTTAAAAATTCCGTCGTGCACACTATGCTGTCACTTTATGAATGGATTTCCCTTCAGATGATCTAATCACAGTTTCATAACATCACGCTCACAGTGCATTGGATGGGTCATTCCTCATAAGCTGCGTTCACGTTTACCATTGCTCAGTGAAATTTTGTGGGCAAATTCCATTCATTTCAAAAGGCAAAATAGTTCTCCATGCAGATTTTGCTCATCTTCAAGTTGGTCATGCAGGCAAAAAATTGTCTATTTAACATGTGACCACACTTTTATAAAATACCTTTTCAAATTTGTAACTTGAAAGAAAATATTGAAATTTAAAATTTAATTGAAAATACACTTTTACTCTAAATTATAACTAGTTTACCTATTACCTATATTGAGCCTATCAGAGTGGACATAAAAGCTAAGTTATAGCTTATGAGAAGATATGTTTTATGTTTTTATTCTATATATTGTCAAGTGAGTTCTGTAATTGAAAACAAACAGCTTTTAGAGTGGGGCTAATAGTTTTAGTCTGCGCTGTTTTTTTCGTCACTTCTTGCAAGATGTTATTAAGACTTTTGTTAATTAAAGGGATGTTACAAAAACTTAACTGGATGGGAAATTACGTTAAGGACAGAAACATATGGTATTAGCGATATTATCCAAGCCAAAGGCATGTTAAAAAACCCTCAAAACTCATTACTGTTTCCTCTTTTTACACTGTTTAGTAGGAATGACCCGGATCAGCTTTTTATAGAAAAGTATTAACCAAAGATACACATTTTCACCATAAACCTTTTTTATGAATTAATTAAATGTAACGAAGTTGATGGAAATATGCATCATTTCCTTCTTTATCATTGCTCTTCATTTATGACACAAGGATCTTTCATACTGCTAGTCCATCTTCTGCGCGACGCCGGTTTTGTGCTTTCATTTGCCCAACACTTGTGAAGATCACTTAAACAAATCTGATTCTTTTACAGACGACGGTTTTAGACACCAGTCGGACGTCCCGACATCATGGCCTGGTGGACCGTGTGTATCGTGACAGGAATCGCATCGCTTCTCCGCATCGTAGACCTCTCTCTGTGGACAAGCATGGACGTCAGATATCCTTCAGCTTTATTAGACACAGCCAAGTTTTACGTGTGTGTGTGTGTGTGTGTGAGACATTGTCCTTAACACTGATTACATCGACAGCTGTCCCTATGGCTCAGTATATCTGTCACCACCTCCCGACACAAGTTGGAGAAGGTAAAGCAGCTTTTCTCGTAACCTAATCAACAACACATGCTCAGAGGTCATAAATCATAGTGTTTTTTCATGTTCTCACCTCTGCTGGTCTGCTGCAGAACCAACTCTGACTCAGCTCTACACCAGAGCGCTGTGAATCCAGCTCCACAGGACACTTTTGTCGGTGGATCTCAGGAACTGCAGTCGAAAGGAGTAAAAACATGTAAGAATTTGGGTGTTTTTTTCGTTGTTGTTGCTATGCTGCATGAAATTAAAATTCATTTTCATTTCAAATGCATCTTCAGGCCTTTAATATGCAGATGAGTTTGTTTCTTAATCAAAACAGTTTTTGAGAAATGTAGGATTGCATCACTTGCTCACCAATGGATGCTCTGCAGTGAATGGGTGCCGTCAGAATGAGAGTCCAAACAGCTGATAAAAACACCACAATAATCCACAAGTAACCCACACCACTTCAGTTCATCAGTTAACATCTTGTGAAACAAAAAGCTGTGTGTTTGTAAGAAACAAATCTATCAATACGTTTTGAACCAAATAATTTCAGACTAAAATACAAATCCTCTATCCACAATATTGTTTTTTCCAGTAAAAAGTCTCACCTGAATCAGGAGAGAAATATGCACATATCATACAATTTTTTTTCCAAGTAAAAACACTTTTTTTGATGTTAGAGAACAACAGGGGACTGATGTTTTTCACTGGAGGAAGCATCATTAAGGATTTTGGCCAAAAGCGACGGCTTAAAAGTTTAATGACGCCTTAATGATGAAGCTGTTTATCACATATTAATTGATGGACTGGAGCAGTGTTATTTACTTGCAATGTTTTAATCAGCTGTTTGCACTCTCATTCCGACGGCACCCATTCACTGCAGAGGATCTACTGGTGAACAAGTGATGCAATGCTACATTTTTCAAAATTGTTAACATGAAGAAACAAACTGGCCTGGGGATAAGAACATTTTCATTTTAGGGGTGAAAGGTTCCTTTAACAAAAGTATTTATTTTTGTCTGCCAAAAGTCATGATGTGGTTCAACTAACCTGCAGCAACATAAAAAAAAAAAAACTGACTGTGAAGGTCAATAAGTTTCTTAAAATATCAGATCATTTGAAATTTTATGTTGTAAAATGTCATATTAGTGACTCCTCAAAACATAAGGATATGTACTCTATGAATTAATATTGAAATTATGGTGTAAGGAAAATTAGTGATTACATCATATGACAAAACCAACATGGATATATAGAGAACCTGTCTGAAAACTTGGCATGTGTTATAATTTCATTTTTTTAAATTGTCATTGACCTACATGTATTTGTGACATGTTTTATTCTCATGTACTGTGACCTGGTAGGAGTTGATCCATATCTCCCTCTCTTTCTGCAGTGCTGTTGCTCACCCCTCCAGATACAGAGGACACTGAGTCAGAGATGGACAAAGACGAGCCCAAAACATCTCTGCATTCAGAGTCCTGTGACGTTCCTGGGATTAAGTGAGTTTATTATGACAAAAAAAAAAAAATTTCCCCATGTGCTGGAAGTCATGCAACACTTCACGTTTGAATGAGCATGAGTAGAGACAATGAAGAGTGGCTGCAATTTTAGATCCTAAATTGATACCCACCATGTGCCAAATTGAGCTAAAATGGTCTGAAGGAAAATGAAATGATAAAATATAGTTTGGGTAAATGATTAACCAATGTAACTGCAACATTACATGGATTTCTTT
The DNA here is from genome assembly GCF_003368295.1 of Carassius auratus. Taxonomy (NCBI): domain Eukaryota; kingdom Metazoa; phylum Chordata; class Actinopteri; order Cypriniformes; family Cyprinidae; genus Carassius; species Carassius auratus. Next base: position 1,387,565 of record NC_039253.1, read on the forward strand.
GAACTATATGAATGAAAGTCTGACTTATAACTGACAGATTCAGACATTATTTTAGATATTATTATTTTAATCACATTAGTGAACGTGAAAAAATTGACTTTTCCACATTTACTAATACATTATAAAAATCAAAAGTTGCATCTGTTGATATTGTTTAATGGACTTGACAACATTAACTAATGGGACTTTATTATAAATTGCTACTAAAATGTTTATGGCTGGTATTATGACAGAATATAGAAAGTGACTATAGAAATTTTATATTAAAAAAAAGTTTGAATTTTTTTTTTGCATTGTGCATTAAATGATACATCATTTTAGTTTTAAAAGTATATCGATTTTATACTTTCTTAAAGCAGTATAATTTGAATTGAAATTATATTCTGATTTAAATGTAACTATTATTGCATGTAAAGTTTTTATATATATTGTTCAAATATTATTATATTATTATATTTCAATTTAGTTTTTATTTCAATTTATGTGCAACATTATTTTGTTTTATAGTTATATATCTTAATTTCAAAACAACTGTGTTATATAAATTTAACTTTAACCTTAACCTCAGAATGATTTATGTAAAATATATTTTCTTTTCTTTTAAGCAATTTATATATTTACTCATTGTGTCTCTATTAGAATTGTTGCATCATATTCTGTTTGATATTTCCAGCATATTTCCATCTCCTGATCAAGAAATGAGTAGCTCTTTGATGCCAGCTGCTCACAGCACCGGTGGCTCCTTACCAGATCTGACAAACATCCAGTTCCCTCCTCCTCTCCCCACCCCGCTGGACCCAGATGACCCCATTACCTTCCCTACATCCAGCTCCAGCAGTACCACCAACCTGACACACCTGGGCATCAGTGCTGCCAGTCACATCCCTCCCTCCTCTCCCGCCCCCTCGCCCAATATCAGCCCACAGCTGCCCTCTACCACACTGCCACCTGCTGTCTCCCCCCAGATACCCATCGCACAGGTAAGTCTCCATCCTGCCCAAACAGCACGGCTTGTGTTTGAATTCAGAATATGTGTGATTACAGGATCATCATTTCATTTGTAGCAATCAATGAGGTCCCAAGAAAGTATATTCTAATATTTAAATTAGGGTGCACCAATGTATTGGTCAGTAATCAGTATGGCTTATGAAAGCAGTTATCTGCAGTTTTAGCCTGCAGAAGTGCTTCATAATTGCATTCTCATTAATTTGATTGATTTGTGTATTATTATGATTAATTATTAATTAATTTGAATGTTTTTGTAAGTTTGTTGAGTGTTTTTGTCATTTTTTTATGTGTCTAAATAGTTATACATTTTTATTTAAATTTGAGTTTTAGTTATTTTAGTGTTTCAAGTCAAACTGAATGACATTTAGAAATGTTTCCTTTGCAACAAAGATCTTTTAATTTCTTATTTCAGTTAATGCTTATTTTATTTTAGCCCCTTAACTGTCACCCCCATTTTTTAAATAAAAAATTGCTGTAATTTATGAACACTTTGGAATATAAACCTAAGGTTGGTCACTTTTTAAAGAATAAAAATTAGTAGATTTTGGCAAAAGTGGAATTTCTTCAAAAAAATTTAAGTTTCAAAAAGTTATAGAGGTAACACTTTAGAATAAGGTTCCATTAGTTAATGTTAGTTAACTACTTTCGTTAACATGAACTAAGCAAGAACAATCCTTCTACAGCATTTATAAGTCTTAGTTCATGTTAATTTCAACATTTACTAATGCATTATTTAAATCAAAAGTTGTGCTTGTTAACATTAGTTAATGCACTGTGAATTACCATGAACTAACAATGAATAACTGTATTTTCATTAACTAACATTAACGAAGATGAATAAATACAGTAATAAATGTATTATTCATTGTTTGTTCATGTTAATTAATACATTAACTAACATTAACTAATGGAACCTTATTCTAAAGTGTTACCGTTATAGAATTTAAATGTACTGTAAATAAAATGCGCTATATTAATTTTATTTTATTTTATTTATTGTAAATATTTTACATAACAGGTTTTACTCTAAAATTGGTATAAAATTAAAGCCTTGTGTCTAAATAAGTTATGTTACAAATTTGAAGTTGATATGAAAAAAATTTAGGTTCCTGTGAGATTTTATTTAGGGCGTCATACCACACACAGCCACTGGGAGTCATCAAAAATATTTTGAATTTTGCTTAATGAATTTTTCTCTAGATTTCTCTGTGAATTGTACTTGTATATCAAAATAACCACCAAATATGAAATTCTGACACTCAGACCTTTCCAATGATATGTTTGTTGCCATGAGTATAAAGAAGTTTTGATTCTTAAAGTATAACTATAAAAACCCTGGATAACTGACAGTGAATTAGTGTAAGTATGCGAGTAGAAATATTCTCTGGTCTGTTGTTGTCATAGTCGATCACGATGGACAGTCTGTCTCTGGAGCAGCAGTTGTCTCAGTATTCACTGCTGAGTTTACTGAACGACCTGCAGAAACAGCCACACAGCTTCCCTCAGAACATTCGGCTCATACGCCTCCCGCCTCTCACCGTAAGCTCCGCCCCCAACACCACCAGCCAATCGCAGACAGCTACAAGCGCAACTGCCAGTTCGGTATGTTTTTCTTCTGCTGTACAGTTTATTTCAGGTTAATATGGTTTATTCAAACATGTATCTCTTTCTCCCAACAGTACCGTCAGACCGGCTCTTCAACCAATCAGTCACCCACATCTCCAGTGTCCAATCAGGGCTTCTCACCTGGCGGCTCACCACAAGTAAGCATAACACTTCTATGGTTTCATTCTTCATTTGTTGATTTTTTTTGTAATTTCTTGGCATCTCAGAGTGTACTTCTTTCTGCATTGCCGCCTATTTCAGTAAACTCACTTTGTAGTTTAGAAAAAAATTATTTTCTCTTATGCTCACCAAGACTCAATTTAATTGATTAAAAAAGAACTGATATCTGCTTTAAAATGTTAAAATTATTATGTATTTTTGTGACTTCAGTCATCATTTTTACATGTTCTTCAGAAATCATTCTAATATGCTGATTTGCTGCTTAAGAAACAATTTCTTATTTTCCTTGCTGAAATATATTTCTTTTTTTCTTTTTCTTTTTTAAAAAAGAACAGCATTAATTTGAAATAGACATCATTTTAACAACATAAATGTCTTTACTTTTGATCAATTAAATGTGTCCTATAATTCTCACACTCAGATGTTTTGATCATAATGTGGGTCTTTACAGCATATTCAGGGTGTCGGAAGCATCTTTGGAGATTCATTTTATGATCAGCAACTTCCATCCAGACAGACCAATGCCCTCTCAAACCAGGTACATGTGCTCCATTACAAATCACTCTTTAAATGTAGTTTTTTTAATCAGAAAAAAATGCTTTTTTTTTTTTTTTTTTTTTTTTACAAGAGGTTACCATGTGAAAATCAAGCTTGACTTACTTCTCACTGACTATTCAAATGAACACGTTCAATAATACACATAACACAGCTGGACACATAATGCTGATGTAGATCATAAATGATATTATGCGGTTCAGCTCAAATAAATCATTTAAAAGCATACATAATAGAATTAATCAATTAGTTCATTTATTATTATTATTATTATAATGCATATAGTAATATTTCTTTATTGATTTTATTTTTATAATTGGATGAAATTATATTAACAATAATAAATACATGAAAAGTTGTTCTGTTGTATTTTTAAGAAATAATTGGAATTTCTTTATTTATTTATTTTAATGTATAGCCTGAATGCACTACAAGTCGCTTTGGATAAAAGCAGCTTCTAAATGCATAAATGTAAAATGTAAACGTAAATAATGCACATACGGTTTCATGGCCCATTTGTATGAATTAATTAATGAATTAATAAATAAATATATATGTATGCATGTACAACATGTTACAATTGTATAATATGTAAAACAAATAGTTTATTTCATTTATTGTTTAAATGACTTTACAACTCTCTCATGCTGATGGTGAAGCTGGAGCAGTTCAACATGAACATGATGGAGAATCCGGGCGGCTCTAGTCACTGTTCAACGCTGAACTACACACAAGCAGCCATGATGGGTCTAACCGGGAGCCACAGCGGTCAGCAGGACGCACAGCAGCTCGGTTACACTAGCCATGGCAATATCCCCAACATCATTCTCACAGGTAATGTGTGCCTTCCGCTTAAACATCAACTTCTCTATGCAAATGTCTTTCCAAGAGAGGTCAGAGAGGTGCATTTATAATTGCATTTATATTTATCTACACCTGTGCCTTGTTAATCATTCCAGCTGGATTTCATTTAAATTTCTAGTTTGTTCAGTGAAATCAGCTTTTGCAAAGTAACGTGTCTTGGGGCAACCAATAATTCCAATCACTAATATTTCCAGTGCTTTTTCAGGGTTTCCCAAGCACTTTTATTTGTAATGTATTGAAATGACTGCTTTTTGGTTGACATTTTATTGCTTTAGCTGAGCTCTCGTGCATCTATATAATAATGGTAGTTTTATGTAGCCAGTTTTATTAATGTTTATCTGTAACTAGTTATATTTTAATTGCACTTAGATAACATGAGCAACACTTCACTAGCTAGCAGCTATCATAACCAGATGTCACTTTGCTTTAAAGGGTTAGCAAAATTCAGTTATTAATTACTCACCATCACATCATTCCAAACCCACAAGATATTCATTTATATAAAAAAAACACATATTAAGATATTTTTGATGAAATCCGAGAGCTCTCAGACCCTCCATAGACGACAACAACACAGCTGCCATGATCAATGCAAAGAAACATAGCAAGGACATCAGTAAAATAGTCCATGTGACGTCAGCGGTTCAACTGTAAGTGTACAAAGCCACGAGAATATACTCTGTGTGCAAAGAAAACAAAAAATAACCTCCTACAATGCATAACATTTACTTTTTTCTAGTTACATTACATTTATTAAGTAACCAAAATAGTTAAAATATTGATTACATTTCAAATAAGGTAACTTGTAATTACATTTGAAAAGAAACCTTCCCAACACTGGTTCCCAGGACTAAGCATTTGAGCTGACAGTTGGATTTGTCTCACATTAGTGACGGGAGAATCTCCGCCGAGTCTCTCCAAAGACCTCACCAGCTCGCTGGCCAGCGTTGGTGACGTCAGCTTTGACGCGGACTCTCAGTTCCCGTTGGACGAGTTGAAGATCGACCCCTTGACACTGGACGGACTGCACATGCTCAACGACCCGGACATGGTTCTCGCCGACCCGGCCACGGAGGACACGTTCCGCATGGATCGACTGTGAATGCACTTCGAAGCCAGACGTTCCTCTGCATGGCCTCTCTGTTCACCATCTGGTCAGTGGCCGTCCATGTCCCCCCAAACACCCACATAACAGCATGCTGCCAACCCGCTGGAGCCCAGGGGCCGGTGGAGGCGGCGGCGGTCAGGGTTTGGGGGGCGGTGAAGGTGGAAGTGCTGTATCCACACTGGATAGTTCCCAATGCGCAATACCATCAACTCTCTTCACGTATTCATGTTTTGGCGAGTCGCCAATGCGCGGTTTCTATTTATTCCTTTTTAGTTGTTTATTCTTACGATTTCATGGATCATCCTATGTTTATATTCGTATTTACATAATAAGCAAATTGCCAAATTTCATCTATTTTTTTAAGGTTTACGTAACTATGCCATCTGTGTAATGATGCGTGTGAAATCGACATATTTATTTATTATAATTATTTTTTTAATTCTAGATATAAATATATATTATTTAATCATATTTATGTAAGGAGCACTACTCCCCCAGATTGTGTATCAAGGGTTTAAAGGAGCGTTGCTCATCGTACGCCGGAAGGCATCAAGTTAGCTTTTACAAAATAGCTTCCATGACAATTCGTTTTGCTGGCTTTTTTGGTATCATCCAAACATCTCAAGTTGTCACGATTGGTCTCATTCTTTCAGTATCAGTTTTCTTGCAGGAGGACAGCAGTCTCTAAATAGAAATGTGACCCATCTTTCTGTGTTTTTGTGGACTGTCGCGTGACTTTCTGTATGCATATGTTATTTATTCGAATTGAAGGTCTTATGGCTGAAATGTACGCTTCAACGGTGGTCGGTAAATATGTGACCTTCGAGCTGCTGCAGAAACCTGCTGAACACTTCACTGTGAGAGGACCTGATTTTGCCTTACATGAACAAAATGCTGTTTTTAACTGTTAATGTGTTTTTCTAATCGTCTCTGAAGTGTTCTCCTCTCGATATTCTTGTTTTAACAATGCCATTTTGTTTAGTATTGAGTGCTGTAATAGTTTGTACTTGTACTGCCAAACTTAACTCGAGGTTCTGTTGTCAAAATGATGTCAGTCATCTGGCTTGGGGTGAGTAATGCTCCTTATTCTGTGCTGTTTACGGGAGTTTGTGTTTGTCATTCCCATGTGTATGTTCAAGCCCTGTCGCACCTTGATCAAGCTATAGGAAGGAATTAAGGAATCACTCATTTACAATTCAGTGACACAGTTATGATCTCTATATACAGTGGGGTCCAAAAAACCTGGAATGAAAAGTATTAAAAACAACGAAGCAAAGGGGATGAAAAGAAAGATATATTAGCATTCAAATGTGATTTTTGAGATTTATTTTGTAAAACTGGTGCATTGATAATTTTAGAGGCTTTTTTCTACTATGGAATAAAGAGAAAAAAACAAACAAACAGTGAATTTTGACTTAATCTCACAATTTTTCTCATGCAGTTATTTGTTTAGAATCTCATAATTGTGACTTATTATTTAAAAAAATAAAAAAAAATTTGCAAGATGTTATCTTACAATTGCAATATGTAAACATGATCCTGTGAGAAAAAGTCAAAATCATGAGATAAAAAAAGTCGCAATTACCTTTATTATTATTATTTGTATTTTTTTATTAAATTTTTTTTTTTTTGTGGAAGAAAAAAAAAACAGAATTGCAAGACAAACTCAGAATTTAGAGAATGAAAGTTAAGTGTTTTTTTGGACCCCACTGTATCTACCTTGTCAGTCTGAAAACAACATGTTTATAATACAGGTAATGAAGAGCAAATTTAAGTTTTTGGCAGTTGAACAAGATGTTTTCTGCTAAAGTTTAAGTAATTTCGGATCAGCCAGATACATTTTGGTCATCTGTGTCTTTTTAAGGGAAATAATAACTCTTAAAACTGTGCAAATCCAATTTGTGATTCCTATGCAATCTAAACGAATTAATCAACCAACAATCTGGAATATTTCTGGTTGCATATAAAGAGCATATTTAGGGCTGAGAAATAGGGATTGGCTCAGATGGTGAATACACTAGTTGGTTTAGATTTAACAAAAACTGCAATACTCACTTTAGTTTTCCTTTTTCAAACTGTGCCATTCAGTTTTCATATGTTTACCATGAGCGCGTTTCTCTCCTGAAAATAGTGTACATAATGCTTAACACTGGAATATGACGACTGCATGTCAAAATGAGAAAAACCTTTAGAATGAGGTCTTCGTTAGCTTTTTGGTATGAAGTCTTCATTAGCCTGGCTTATTCCAGTAAAAAGATTCACTGCACACAAACCAATGTAGACCCCCGAGACACTGTGCATGTATTAGTTAATGCTAGTGGTGTCATTTTACCACATCTATGATCATGTTTAGAAACAGAATGTATTTATGGGGCTCCGTGTTATGATTGCATTACACCAAAAGACCTGCTTGACGATGCTTGACCAAAGCACTATCGTTTTTTCTCCTGATCTGTTACGATGCTAGTTTTTCTGTTCGTTTTCAGTCACGGTAGCATTTTTTTTCCACTCCTCACAATCGTAGCATGTTTGATATCTTCAGTTGGCTCATTCCCCCACCCTGTCGATTTGCTCGGCCCTTGCATCTTGGGTTTCCCTCTGAAATCCAGTCAGAAATCTCAAAGATACGGCAGCTTTCATACTGATGTGTGTGCATTTCTTCTAAATCTTCTGGCTGCTGCTTCTGGAAACTTCAGCTGAAACTTGGACTGTTTTACCTTCTGAAAATGCAGACTGTTCGACCCTGTACATGCGCCCCTCCCCCCACCCCGGTTTATCGTGAAGGTGTTCTTTGTGAACCGTTTTCTGTATTGCACTGATAATTCAGAGGGAAAACAATTCTGGAAGCGTATATATATGTGTGACTTCCCAATGCAAACCGATAAAAGGGCTCAATCTGTTTGTTGCTTTAACCTGTGAAACATTAGGAGATGTGCCCAGACTGCATGCATTTATTGGACAAGTAATAATTGTTGATGCACATGCAGCATGCAGGAGCGGTTTTAGCTAACAGCACTTAACCTACATTTGTGTCCTAATTATATTTGTGAGAGCAAACCCCCTTTATCTTAAATTCCCCTTTAAGCCTTAATAGAACTGCTGAGCAGTTAGTGACCATGTCCGTACCATTAAAACTAACAAGGACGTAGCTGACTAGATGGGATGTATTTCTTGATAAACGTATCGATAGTGACCCATAGGATAGAGCTGAGCAGTATGACAACCCTTCCCCTTAAATCATAGCATTAGCATAAACTAAGTGCCATCTACATTCTGTAAAGATGATATATTTTTATTTCGCCACCTGTCATCTCACTTAAGGCAGGTTTAATAAGTATTAAAAGACACTGTAAACCAAGCGCTCGTGAGAGTGTTAGGTTACAGAATGTGCATCAAATCTTTGTGATCTCTCATGTCGTGAGCATAAACAGTGCTCGCTCTTTATTGGAGTTGGCGGTATATTAGGATATATAATTTGTGGTTGTCTAGAGCTTTTATTGGGTTGGATCTATCCAAACGCCCAGTTCTATAGTCGTTGTGCTGGTGTGGTCATCTTTGTCTCCTATTTGTGGTAACTGATTGTAGAAGGAACTGATTTCGTCTTTGTCGTTTTGCTGGTCCTTTTCCTTTCTCATAAAAAAAAAAAAAACAATGCAGAATATGGATGTGCATGATGTCTCAGCTGCATATATCAGAGCCTTCTTGTTATATCATTTATATTTTGTAATCTGTATTTCTGTACGTGTTTTTAAAATACATATATATTTAAATTCTCAGTGCTAATGCAGTGTCATCCATTTATGTCAGTCATTAGGGGGTTATGAGGAAAGCTCTACTACTGTTCACAAAAATGGAGTGTAAAATATGACACAGGCAACAGAAATATACAACTCGCATTCATTAATATTATAAAAAGAAGAACTGTTGAGTTTGAGTTCAAAAAAGCTGGATCTGCTGGCTTCTGAATGTCTCGAAGTCCTCAGGGATTGTATCTGGATAAAAAAAAAAGAACAAATATAATACAGATGATTTGTTCGTTCTCTCCTCAGATGTGACTGTGAATTTTGTATGCTCGTAATATATTTAATTTAGATTAAAGACAAAAATGAGCAGGTCCAGATGAGGTGATTCTGCGCTGACTTCAAGAGAAAATCTCTTTATTATCTATAAGAAAGAAAATCTATTGGCAAGTGGACCTTGAAAAGCAAGGCCATTGAAAAAGATAGATTGTGAAATTATTATGACACTTTCTGTCATAAATATGGAATAACATGCTCCAGTGACTCATGCTAAAAGACCTGGAATGTGCGTCAATAAAGCAGAATATAAATAGAATTTCCATTTCATGATAACTTGTTTTCAACAGATCGGGGAGTACTCCTATTGGCAGCTTGAAGTACACTATATGAACAAAACTACTGGGACACTATTACGCCAACAAGGAGTGTTGCATTCTAAATACATATGCTGCCTGTGTCGCGATTCACCTACACCGTGTCCTCTATTTGTGATGAAGTACATACTTTTGAGTATGTAAGCAGAATAGTAGCTTTGGGTCTTTAACATATCGTCCCCTTGGAATTATGAGGTTCTATCTGCGTTCTGAGCAGTTTTGAGATATTGAACTTCAAAGTTTTTGTGTTCCATAGACTTCTGTAGATAGAACCTTTTTTTTGTTTTATCAATAAAAAAATCTCAAAATGTATACAACTTAAAAAAAACATCACATAATGTAAATAATTTGTCACAGAATAAGAATATTTGAATAACTCAATTTAGAACCTTATAATTCCAAGGGGACGTGTCTGCATAATGATGCATTTAAAAGTTAAGAAACAAACATAATTATAAAAGTTCACAATGTTGCTGCAGATGAAATATATAATGTGGATACCAAAAAGAACACTTTTTCATCAGGTCAGACATTGATTATTTATCACACAAACCCTTTTCTCTACCTGTCCACCCTTCTCACATATACACCATGTTTGTAGTTTTTTATGCGTGTTTGTAGTACAATGTTTCTATTTTTGAATACTATTTAGGATAGATCGTATGCATATTGGGACACAGAAACAGTCAATATGTGACTCTGGACCACAAAACCAGTCATAAAGCTCAATTTTCTAAATTGAGATTTATACATCATATGAAAGCTGAATAAATAAGCTTTGCGCAATATCTTAGTATGCTACAAAATCAAGATTTCTATGGTGGCCAAGAGAGCTCAATGCGCTGCAATTTAAGAAAACATGCAAATTGAAAAAACACCAGAAAAACAAAAAAAAACATCATCAGTTTGATAACACAAGTGTTGCAAATCCTCACAACACATGCATTAACGAATCCCACCGCAAATCCTTCACAACAAATTCAAATTAACAAATGCGCTGCAAATAGCACTGACTACAATGGAAATGTTTCAAGGAGACCCCAAAAGTGTCGGACCCAGCTGGGATTTGCTTATCGTGCAGTGGCTACAGGTCAGTGGAGTTGAACTGAAAGGAGAGTTTTGTTTTTTTTTTAAACACCCTGATTGCATGATTCCTTTATATTTTGGATATTATTAGTCTAAATAAGCTGAATAATTAAGCTGAATAAAGTTACTTAAGATGGCTAACTTTAATATACTCAGCTAAATATAATTTAAAGGTTAATGAAAATAAATTTGCAATGCTTCATTAATTGTTTCTTAATGTGCATGTGTTGTTAGGATTTGCAGCGTTTCTTAATTTGCATGTGTTGTGAGATTTTGTAGCACGTTTCGTTATATGCCTGTGTTGTGATGTTTTGATGACTTGTTTTTTTCATTTGCTGGTGTTTTTTCAATTTGCATGTGTTTTCTTAAGTTGCAGCGTGTTGAGCTCTCTCGGCCACCGTAGATTTCCCTTCAATGGACATAAGCAGCCTAGTCCAACCCCTAAAACATGGCCACCAAACTTTACAGTCAACTCAGTGTAGTCTGTGACATTCCCCTGGCATCAGCCAAACCCAGACTCACCAAGTGTGATTCATCCCTCCTCATCACAGAACAGGCTTTCTCTGCTCCAGAGTCCAGTGGTGGTGTGTTTTACACCACTCTATCTGATGCTTGGTGGTTTGATGCTTGCATGCAGCTGCTCTGCCATTGAGATCCGTTACATTAAGCTCCCACCACACAGTTTTTGTGGTGAGTTTGTAATTCTTCAGCTATGGAAGCAGCATATGCACTCGTTGACCCTGCTCTGCAACTTCACATGGTTTTCTTCTTCATGGCTGAGTTTCTGTCTTTGCTAAATGCTTCGACTTTCCAATATTACCACTTACAGTTGACCGTGGAATATCTAGCACGGGCGATATTTCACAAACTGGCTTATCACAATGGTGGCATACCAACCTTGAATTTACTGAGATCTTCAGAATGACCCATTTTTTTTTCCACAAATGTTTGTAAAAACAGACTGCATAGCTAGGTGATTCATTTTATACAGTACATCTGTGGAAATGGGTCTGATTGAAACAGTATGTCTCCCAATACTTTTGCCCATGTAGTGTATTTTCAAATGAGCCAAAATAAATGAAAACACAAGCGGCCGAGGATGTGTAGAACTTGTTGACGTTGTGAACGTTTGAATGTTGGGAGTTCATATTACATGGAAATTCATCGGCCTGACCCTAAGCTCTTTAAGTGAGTGTACACTTGTTTCCATTTTTTAATGTATGAAAATGTGTTTCATTAAAAGAACTGACCGTTGCATCTGTAGCGTAGGTTGGCCCAGATAATGTTCTCCTGGGAGAAGCAAAATACTCCCAGTCTGCCTCCTCTCATGGTTGTGTCGATGATGATTCCTGTGTCTGCTACCATTTTCTGACCTTCATAGAACCGTACCCTGTATGCAAGAAATGCAGAGTGTTTACTTAAACATGCATAGAGAAATATTGCTATGACTGAATGATCTGCAGATGAAATCAATCTGATTCTACCTGATGTAGCCTTCTTGGGGTCTGTGCTGCAGGAACCAGCGGTAGGAGGTCTTGTCTTTCCAGCCAACGTTTCTGGAATCTTTCCACAAGAGTTTCACCTGGTTTGTCGAGTCACCTGTGTGCCAGAGTGAATTCCGCAGGTATTCTCCAGGTCCCGTGTCAGATTTCACTGCCTACCAACAAAATACAGAAACAAGGACCATATTTCAACATATAAAATAAATAAGTTGTTACTCTGTAATTAAAGAAACCAGATCACACCTTCAGCTGGATGCCAGGCTCAGCTACAGCTCGGAAAGGATTGGCTTGCCAATATATCTGCTCCACTTGCTTCCACATCACCACATAGAAGCTCGAGCTGTCCTGATAGCCAAAGATAAAGCCTGCGTAGTCATCATCCGTCTCAGTATTCACATGAAACGTCCCTTCAAAGTCCACACCATTGAATGCTGTGTAGCCTGTAACCAGAAGGAAATATTTAGCTTTTCTTGTCATAAGCTATGTTTCTGTCACCCTTTTTATGCACATCACATCAGAAACGAATAAATAAATTAATTTTGATGCTCACTTGAAGTGGTTTTTGGTATGTGGGATAAAGGTCTAATGCGAATAATGAGAGATGGAAGTCCATTTGCATTATAAAAAAATAATGTAACTGTACTTTGGGATAGCATAACCTGACAAGTACTAAAATGCTAAATAAAAAAATACTGAAGTACTAGTCAAAATTTTTCTGCATAATTGCCTCCCAGAACTGTCTTACAGGACTGCGTTCCCAAAAACGCTTTTGCTCTCTTGGATGGAAACATATGTTTTATGCAATATTAATTTTGCGCACATCACAACTTTGAATGGAATAGTCCTTTACCTACAGCCAGTCCAGGATCACTGTTCATGGTCTGAACAATCTCTCTTCCCTGTTAAAAAAAGATGAGGATTGCTTGGTAAAGTTTATACTGTGAGAACTTTAACAAAATCTGCATGAGGCAGAAAGAAGCGCACGGACCTGATTGAGCACCACCCAGTTTGGATCGATCTGCGCATCTCCTTCTGGATCCAGAACCA